>NC_044556.1:3025060-3190060 GCF_007565055.1 Rhinopithecus roxellana
CTCGCTCTGTCGCCCAGGCTGGAGTGCAGTGGCGCGATCTCGGCTCACTGCAAGCTCCACCTCCTGGGTTCACGCCATTCTCCTGCCTCAGCCTCCCCAGTAGCTGGGACTACAGGCGCCCGCCACCACGCCCAGCTAATTTTTTGTATTTCTTTAGTAGAGACGGGGTTTCACCTGTTAGCCAGGATGGTCTCAATCTCCTGACCTCATGATCCACCCGCCTCAGCCTCCCAAAGTGCTGGGATTACAGTTGTGAGCCACCGCGCCCGGCCGCTTTTTAAATTTTTTTTGAGAGGGAGTCTTGCTCTTCTCCCTCAGGCTGGAGTGCAATGGCATGATATTCACCCACTGCAACCTCCGCCTCTTGGGTTTAAGCGACTCTCCTGCCTCAACCTCCAGCGTAGCTGGGATTACAGGCACCTGCCACCAAGCCTGGCTAATTTTGTATTTTTTTTTTTTTTAGACGGAGTCTCCCTCTGTCGCCCAGGCTGGAGTGCAGTGGCGTGATCTCTGCTTACTGCAAGCTCCGCCCTCAGGGTTCACGCCATTCTCCTGCCTCAGCCTCCTGAGTAGCTGGGACTACAGGCGCCCGCCACCACACCCAGCTAATTTCTTTTTGTATTTTTAGTAGAGACAAGATTTCACCGTGTTCTCCAGGATGGTCTCGATCTCCTGACCTTGTGATCCGCCCACCTTGGCCTCCGAAAGTGCTGGGATTGCAGGCGTGAGCCACCGTGCCCGGCCAATTTTCTATTTTTTACTAGAGGCGGGGTTTCACCATGTTGGCCAGGCTGGTCTCGAACTCCTGACCTCAGGTGATCTGCCTGCCTCAGCTTCCCAAAGTGCCTGGATTATAGGTGTGAGCCACTGGGCCCAGCTTCTTTTTACTTTCTTTAACATGGCTACCAGAACATTTTTGTTTGTTTATTTATTTATTTATTTAGACAGTGTCTGGCTCTGTTGCCCAGGCTAGAGTGCAGTGACACCATCTCAGCTCACTGCAATCTCCTCCTCCCACACTCAAGCGATCCTCCCATCTCAGCCTCCTGAGAAGCTGGAACTAAAAGCACATACCACCACACCTGGCTAAATTCTGTATTTTTTGTAGAGATGAGGTTTCTTTTCTTCCTTCCTTCTTCCTTCCCCTTCCCCTTCCCCATCCCATCCCTTCCCTTCCCTTCCCTTCCCTTCCCTTCCTTCCCTTCCCTTCCCTTCCCTTCCCTTCCCCTCCCCTCCCCTCCCTTCCCTTTTTCCTTCCCTTTTTCCCTCTCTTTTTCCTTTCCTTTTCTTTCCTTTCCTTTCCTGATGGAGTTTTGCTCTTGTTGCCCAGGCTGGAGTGCAATGGCGCAATCTCAGCTCACTGCAACCTCCACCTCCCGGGTTCAAACGATTCTCTTGCCTCAGCCTCCCAAATAGCTGGGATTACAGGCATGTGCCACCATGCCTGGCTAATTTTGTATTTTTAGTAGAGATGGGATTTCTCCATGTTGGTCAGGCTGGTCTTGAACTCCCGACCTCAGGTGATCTGCCCACCTTGGTATCCCAAAGTGTTGGGATTACAGGCGTAAGCCACTGCGCCCGGCAGAGATGGGGTTTCACTTTGTTGTCCAGGCTGGTCTCAAACTCCTGAGCTCAAGCAGTCTGTTCACTTAGGCCTCTCAAAATGCTGGGATTACAGTTGTGACCCACCGCAACAGGCTAGAAATTTTAAATGTGACATACTTTGGATTTCTGTTGGAAGGCTCTGGTTTAACACTACTGTATCTCCAGAGACAACACATCACACCTATTTCCTTTCCCCAGAAGGTGGAAACCCCCAGGGCCACTGTGGACCCACAGCAAGGCAGAGAGGAGTGTTAGAGGAGCCAAGGTGGGTAGGAGAGCTATAGCTGTCCACCCACTAACTGGAATTTTCTATTTTTTTTTTTTTTTTTTGAGACAAGGTCTGGCTTTGTGGGCCAGCTGGAGTGCAGTGGCGCAATCTTGGCTCACTGCAACCTCTGCCTCCTGGGTTCAAAGAATTCTCCTACCTCAGCCTCCCTAGTAGCTGGGATTACAGGCATGTGCCACCACGTGCCTGTAATTTTTGTAATTTTTATTAGAGACAGGGTTTCACCATGTTGGCCAGGCTGGTCGTGAACTCCTGTCCTCAAGTGATCCGCCCGCCTCGGCCTCTCAAAATATTGAGATTGCAGGTGTGAGCCACCATGTCTGGCCTGGACTTGTCTTTTTTCTTTCTTTTTTTTTTTTTTTGAGACAGAGTCTTGCTCTGTCACCCAGGCTGGAGTGCAGTGGCCGGATCTCCGCTCACTGCAAGCTCTGCCTCCCGGGTTTACGCCATTCTCCTGCCTCAGCCTCCCGAGTAGCTGGGACTACAGGCGCCCACCACCTCGCCCGGCTAGTTTTTTGTATTTTTTAGTAGAGACGGGGTTTCATTGGGTTAGCCAGGATGGTCTCGATCTCCTGACCTCGTGATCCGCCCGTCTCGGCCTCCCAAAGTGCTGGGATTACAGGCTTGAGCCACTGTGCCCGGCCTGGACTTTTCTTTTTAAGTAATTAGTTAATTATTTTTCTTTTAAATTAATTTTTTTTTTGTTTGTTTGTTTGTTTTAAGATGGAGTTTCACTTTTGTTGTGCCGGCTGGAGTGCAGTGGTATGATCTTGGCTCACTGCAACCTCCACCTCCTGGTTTCAAGAGATTCTCCTGCCTCAGCCTCCTGAGTAGCTGGGACTACAGGCTCCTGCCACCACACTCAGCTAATTTTTGTGTATTTAGTAGAGGCGGGGTTTCACCATGTTGGCCAGGCTGGTCTTGAACTCTCGACCTCAAGTTATCCACCCACCTCGGCCTCCCAAAGTGTTGGGATTACAGGCATGAGCCACCGTGTCTGGCCTTTATTTATTTATTTATTTATTTTAAGCCAGTCTTACTCTGTCACACAGGCTGGAATGCAGTGATGTGGTTATAGCTCACTGCAGCCTCCACCTCCTGGGCTCAAGTGATCCTCCTGCCTCAGCCTCCCAAGTAGCTGGGACTACAGGCATGAGGCACCATGCCTAGCTAATTTTGTAAAGATGGGGTCTTGCCATGTTGCCCAGGGTGGTCTTGAACTTCTGGCCTCAAGCGATCTGCCCTCCTCCGCCTCCCAAAGTGCTGGGATTACAAGCATGGGCCACTGACTGGACTTTGGATTCATGGTTTGGTTCCAGAGGTAGCAGGACCTAACTCTCCCTGGCTGGCTGGGAGGGGTAGGGGAAAGAGATGGTTTCAATATCTTGAACCACCCTAAACTTTGGACCATCTGAAGTTCAAGGACCTGGAGATTGTTATTCTGGATCAAGATTTAGGAGGGGGCGGAGGCGGGGGTGGGATGGACGTGGCAGAAGTTAACTAGGTCTCAACCAGCAGGGGCGTGTCCTCACCTCAGGGAAATGGCAAGTGTGACTGGAGGGAAACCAGAAACCAACCGGTTACAGATTCAAGTCTCATCCTTTTTTTCTTTTTTTTTTTTTAGACAGAGTCTCGCCCTGCAACCTCCACCTCCTGGGTTCAAGCAATTCTCCTGCCTCAGCCTCCTGAGGAGCTGGGACTACAGGCAAGCGCCACCACACCCAGCTAAATTTTGTACTTTTTTAGTAGAGATGGGGTTTCACCATGTTGGCCAGAATGGTCTCGATCTCTTGACCTTGTGATCCGCCCGCCTCAGCCTCCCAAAGTGCTGGGATTATAGGCTTGAGCCACCGCGCCCGGCAAGTGTCATCCTTTTTATAATTGTGTGACACTGGACAAGTCATTGAGCCTTTTTGAGGCTTTCTGACTCTTTTCTTTTCTTTTGAGACGGAGTCTTGCTCTGTCGCCCAAATTGGAGTGCCAGGGTGGGATCTCGGCTCGCCGCAACCTTCATCTCCTGAATTCAAGCAATTCTCCTGTCTCAGCCTCCTGAGTAAGCTGGGATTACAGGTGCCCAGCACCATGTCCAGCCAATTTTTGTATTTTTAGTAGAGATGGGGTTTCACCATGTTGACCAGGCTGATCTTGAACCCATGACCTCAAGTGACCCACCTGCCTCGGCCTCCCAAAGTGCTGGGATTACAGGCATGAGCCACTGAGCCCAGCCTGACTCTTATTTTTCTGATCAGAAACTTTCTCTCTTGGGTCCTTTGAGGCCACGAGTTGAGACAAGGTTGGGCAACATAGCAAAACCCTGTCTCTCTCTTTTTTTTTTTTGCGACGGAGTTTCACTCTTGTTGCCCAGGCTGGAGTGCAATGGTGTGATCTCAGCTCACCACAACATCCGCCTCCTGGGTTCAAGTGATTCTCCTGCCTCAGCCTCCCGAGTACCACCATGGCTGGCTAATTTTGTATTTATTTATTTATTTATTTATTTATTTATTTTTTGAGATAGTCTGGCTCTAGCCAAAACCCTGTCTCTTAAACAAACAAACAAAAAAGGTTAGGTGCAGTGGCTCACACCTGTAATCCCAGCACTTTTGGAGGCCAAGGTGGGCGGATCACTCGAGGTCAGGAGTTCAAGACCAGCCTGGCCAACGTGGTGAAACCCCCTCTCTAGTAAAACACAAAAATTAGTGAGACATGGTGGCAGGCGACTGTAGTCCCAGCTACTCGGGAGGCTGACACAAGAGAATTGCTTCAACCCGGGAGGTGGAGGTTGCAGTGAGGTAAGATCGTGCCATTGTACTCCCGCCTGGGCAACAGAGCAAGACTATATCTCAAAACAAAACAAAACAAAACAAACTAAATAAGAAATAAAAATTAGCTGGGCGTGGTGGCATCCACCTGTAGTCCTAGCTGCTAAGTAGGCCCAGGTGGGAGATTTGCTTAGAGTCAGGACTTTAAGGCCAGCCTGGGCAACACAGTGAGATCCGTCTCTATTTTATTTATCTATTTATTTGAGAGAGGGTCTGGCTCTGTTGCCCAGGCTGGAGTGCAGTAGTGTGTTCATAGCTCACTGCAGGCTCGACCTCCTGGGCTCAAGTGATCCTCCCATCCCAATGTCCCAAGTAGCTGAGACCACAGGAGTGTGGCAGGCCAGGCACAGTGGCTCATGTCTGTTATCCCAGCACTTTGGGAGGCCAAGGCAGTGGATCGTTGGAGGTCAGGAGTTTGAGACCAGCCTGACCAACATGAAAAAAGCCCATCTCTACTAAAAATACAAAATTAGCCAGGCGTGGTGGCGTATGCCTGTAATCCCAGCTACCCAGGAGGCTGAGGCAGGAGAATCGCTTGAATCCAGGAGGCAGAGGTTGCAGTGAGCCAAGATCACACCATTGCACAGAGCAAAACACTGTCTCAAAAAAAAAAAAAAAAGAAAGAAAGAAAAAAAGAAATGAGGCCGGGCGCGGTGGCTCAAGCCTGTAATCCCAGCACTTTGGGAGGCCGAGACGGGCGGATCACGAGGTCAGGAGATCGAGACCATCCTGGCTAACATGGTGAAACCCCGTCTCTACTAAAAACTACAGAAAACTAGCCGGGCGACGTGGCGGCGCCTGTAGTCCCAGCTACCCGGGAGGCTGAGACAGGAGAATGGCGTGAACCCGGGAGGCGGAGCTTGCAGTGAGCTGAGATCCGGCCACAGCACTCCAGCCTGGGTGACAGAGCGAGACTCCGTCTCAAAAAAAAAAAAAGAAAAAAAGAAATGAGGTCTCACTGTGTTGCCCAGCCTCATCTCAAACTCCTGGAGTCAGGTGATCCTCCCGTCTTGGCCTCCCAAAGTGCTAGGATTAAAAACAAAGTAGCCAGGTGTGGTGGCACTCACCTGTGGTCCCAGCTACTTGGGAGGCTGAGGTGGGAGGATCAATGGAGCCTAGGCGGTCGAGGGTGCTGTGAGCTATAATGGGACCACTGCACTCCAGCCTGGGAAACAGAGTGAGATGCTGTCTCAACAACAACAACAACAACAGAAAAACAAAACCAAACAAAACAAGAAGAAGAAAAGAAAAAAAGAGACGGCCTCTGTCTTTCCAGTTTCGGTTTTCTTTCTTTTCTTTCTTTCCTTTCTTTTTCTTTCTTTCTTTTTTTTTTTTTGCAGATGGAGTTTCACTCTTGTTGCCCAGGCTGGAGTGCAATGGCACGATCTCAGCTCACTGCAACCTCCACCTCCTGGGTTCAAATGATTCTCCTGCCTCAGCCTCCCGAGTAGCTGGGATTACAGGCATGCACCACCACGCCTGGCTAATTTTGTATTTTTAGTAGAGACGGGGTTTTTCTATGTTGGTCAGGCTGGTCTCGAACTCCCGACCTCAGGTGATCCACCTGCCTCAGCCTCCCAAAGTGCTGGGATTACAGACATGAGCCACTGCGCCTGAACTTCTTTCTTTCTTTCTTTTCTTGTCTTTTTTCTTTTTTTTTAAAGACAGTGTCTTGCTGTGTTGCTCAGGCTGGAGTGCAGTGGTACAATCTTGGCTCACTGCAATCCCTGCCTCCTGGGTTCAAGCAATTCTCCTGCCTCAGTCTTCCGAGTAGCTGGGACTATAGGCATGCCCCGCCATGCCCGGCTAATTTTGTATTTTTAGTAGAGACGGGGTTTCACCATGTTGGCCAGCCTGGTCTCAAACTCCTGACCTCAAATGATCTACCTGCCTTAGCCTCCCAAAATGTTGGGATTACAGGTGTGAGTCACTGTGCCTGGCCTACCGCTTTCTGTACCTCTCCTAAGCAGCCACTCCTCTCACTGACACAAGAAAATTGCTTCAACCCGGGAGGCAGAGGTTGCAGTGAGTTGAGATCGTGTCGCTGTACTCCAGCCTGGGCGACAGAGCAAGACGGTATCTCAAAAAACAAGCAAACGAACAAACAAGTAAATAAATACATTAGTTGGGTGCTGTGGCACCCACCTGTAGTGGCCCACGGCGCCCGCTCATCCAGTTAGAATTAAGAGTGGTCTCTCCGGGCATGGTGGCTGATGCCTGTAATCCCAGTACTTTGGGAGGCCAAGGTGGGTGGATCACCTGAGGCCGGGAGTTCGAGACCAGCCTGACCAACATGGTAAAACCCTGTCTCACAAAATATACAAAATTAGGCGGGCATGGTGGTGCATGTCTGTAATCCCAGCTACTCGGGAGGCTGAGGCAGGAGAATCGCTTGAATCTGGGAGGCAGAGGTTGCCGTGAGCCAAGTTCACGGCACTGCCCTCCTGCCTGGGCAACAGGAGCAAAACTCCGTCTCAAAAAGGCTGAGGCGGGCGGATCACGAGGTCAGGAGATCGAGGCCATCCTGGCTAACACGGTGAAACCCCGTCTCTACTGAAAACATACAAAAAACTAGCCGGGCGAGGTGGCGGGCACCTGTAGTCCCAGCTACTCGGGAGGCTGAGGCAGGAGAATGGCGTAAACTCGGGAGGCGGAGTTTGCAGTGAGCTGAGATCTGGCCACTGCACTCCAGCCTGGGTGACAGAGCAAGACTCCGTCTCAAAAGAAAAAAAAAAAAAGAGTGGTCTCATGTTTGGCTGTTTGCCATCTGGCCTCTAGGTGGCGCCGTCGACCTGACTCCTTGGCTTGTTCAGGCTGTGCAACCGCAGGTAAACCAAGGCCTCCTGGAGCCTGGAGCTTGGGACACTACCTTGAGCAAGGCCCTGGACCTAACTTTGTGGAGTTCCGAATCTAATTTGATTGTCCAATTGATTTACTTTTTTTTTTTCTTTTTTTTTGAGACAGGGTCTCATTCTGTCACACAGGCTGGAGTGCAGTGGTGGTGCGATCTCGGCTCACTGCAACCTCCGCCTTCCCAGTTCAAGGAATTCTTGTTCCTCAGCGTCCCGAGTAGCTGGGGTTACAGGCATGCACCACCACATCTGGCTAACTTTTGTATTTTTCCTACAGACAGGGTTTCACCATGTTGGCCAGGTTGGTCCTGAACTCCTGACCTCAAGTGATCCACCTGCCTCAAACTCCCAAAGTGCTGGGATTACAGGTGTGAATCATGGCTCCTGGCCCTTTTTCAAAAATTTCAAAAATTATTATTTTTTTGAGACACAGTTTCACTCTGTTGCCCAGGCTGGAGTGCAGTGGGGTGATCTCAGCTCACTGCAACCTCTGACCTGAGGGTTGAAGGGGTTCTCTAGCCTCTCAGGCTCCTAAGTAGCTGGCATTACAGGCGTCGAGCCACTGCACCTGGCCCAAGTTCTAGATTCTTTTTGTTTGTTTGTTTGTTTTGAGATGGAGTCTTGCTCTGTTGGGATCTTGGCTCACTGCAACCTCTGCCTCCCAGGTTCAAGCCATCCTGCCGCCTCAGCCTCCCAAGTGGCTGGGACTACAGGCGCGCACCACCACACCCAGTTAGTAGAGACAGGGCTTCACCATGTTGGCCAGGATGGTCTCGATCTCTTTTTTTTGTTGTTTTTTGAGACAGTGTCTTGCTCTGTGGCTCACTGCAAGCTCCGCCCAGGTTGAAGTGATTCTCCCAGTAGCTCAATTACTACAATGGTGGGGTTACTACAATGGTGGGGATTACAGGAACTCACCATTATGCTGGCTAATTTTTGTATTTTTGTAGAGACTGGGTTTCACCATTTTGGCCAGGCTGGTCGTGAACTCCTAACACCTCAAATGATCTGCCCTCCTCGGTCTCCCAAAGCGGTGGGATTACAGGCATGAGCCACCGTGCCCAGCCTCAAGTTTAAAACATTTTTCCGGCCGGGCGCGGTGGCTCACGCCTGTAATCCCAGCACTTTGGGAGGCCGAGGCAGGCGGATCACAAGGTCAGGAGATCGAGACCACGGTGAAACCCTGTCTCTACTAAAAATACAAAAAAAAAGCCGGGTGCCGTGGCGGGCACCTATAGTCCCAGCTACTCGGGAGGCTGAGGCAGGAGAATGGCGGGAACCTGGGAGGCGGAGCTTGCAGTGAGCCGAGATAGCGCCACTGCACTCCAGCCTGGTGGACAGAGCGAGACTTCGTCTCAAAAAAAAAAAAAAAACAAAAAAACATTTTTCCAAGCTGGGCATGGTGGCATGTGCCTGTAGTCCCAGCTACTTGGGAGTCTGAGGCAGGAGGATCCCTTGAGTCTACAAGTTTCAGGCCAGCCTGGGTAATATAGCAATACCCTGACTATAAAAAAAAAAAAAAAAAAAAGGTGCTTGATATAATCCCATTTGTTGATTTTTCCTTTTGTTGCCTGTACTTTTAGGGCCTCGCACAAAAAATCTTTGCCCAGACCAGCATCTGAGCATTTTCCCAATGTTTTCTTATTTTCTTTCTTTCTTTCTTTCTTTTTTTTTTTTTTGAAACGGAGTCTTGCTTTGTCGCCAGGCTGGAGTGCAGTGCCGTGATCTCGGCTCACTACAGCCTCTGCCTCCTGGGTTCAAGCATTTCCCCTGTCTCAGCCTCTGGAGTAGCTGGGACTACAGGTGCGCGCCACCACGTCTGGCCAATTTTTTTGTATTTTAATAGAGATGGGGTGTCACCATGTTGGCCAGGGTGGTCTCGAACTCCTGACCTCGTGACCTGCTCGCCTTGGCCTCCCAAAGTGTTGGGATTACAGGCATGAGCCACCTTGCCTGGCCTTCTTTGTTTTTTTTTGTTGTTGTTTTTTGGGTTTTTCTTGAGGCAGAGTCTCACTCTGTCACCCAGGCTAGAGTGCAATGGCGCAATCTCAGCTCACTGCAGCCTCTGCCTCCCTGGCTCAAGCGATTCTCCTGCCTCAGCCTCCTCAGTAGCTGGAATTACAGGTACCCACCACTGTGCCTGGCTAATTTTTGTATTCTTTTTTTTTTTTTTTTTTTTGAGACGTAGTTTCGCTCTTGTTGCCCAGGCTGGAGTGCAGTGGCGTGATATTGGCTCACTGCAACCTCTGCCTCCCAGGTTCAAGTAATTCTCCTGCCTCAGCCTCTCTAGTACCTGGCATGTGCCACCATGCCAGGCTAATTTTGTATTTTTAGTAGAGGTTTCTCTATGTTTGTCAGGCTGTTCTCGAACTCCCGACCTCAGGTGATCCACCCACCTCGGCCTCCCAAAGTGCTGGGATTACTGACGTGAGCCACTGCACCCAGCCTAAATATTTATATTTAAGATGATGCATATCTCAAGTACACTTGATTTGATCTTTACAAATTATATGAATGTATTAAATCATCACATGTACCCCCAAAACTATGTACATCTATGATGCATCAATAAAAACAACTATTGAATGTGGTGGCTCATGCTTGTAATTCCAACTACTCAGGAGGCTGAGGCGGAGGATCGTTTGAGGCCAGGAGTTGGAGACCAGCCTGGGCAACATAGCAAGATGCAATCTGCACACAAAATTGCTCGGTGTGGTCGTGTGCACCTGTAGTCCCTGCTACTCAGGAGACTGAGGAGGGAGGATTGGTTGAACCCAGGAGCTCCAGACTGTAGTGAGCCATGATTGCGCCACTGCACTGCAGCTTTGGTGACAGAGCAAGACCCTGTTCATATGTCGATATATATATATATTATATATATATAATATATATATATAATATATATATTATAATATATATCAGATGGGCAGGAGGGAGTTCGGCTTTTGCAGGACTGCAGGGGCAGGTATGAGAGGACCAAGGGTGGGTGAGAGGGGCTGGGCCTGATGTAAAAGTGTGCAGGGCTGATAGGGGCCTGGGGCTGGGGGAAACTCACAGGGGGAGAGGTGGTGGGCGTGACGGGTGTGACAGGAGACTGCAGCGTGGGACCGGCCATCATTCCAGGCAGGGCAGGGGCGGCAGACACAGGAGTCCAGATGGAACGTAGGCACCCTGTATAGCGGACGTGGCTGTCATCGCCGATCCAGGATGTGGGTGGGATGACATTGGTTTCCGTGTCTGTCCCCTCTGCAGTCTCTCCTCCACGATGGCTGCCCTCATCTGCTCATCCTCACTTGGCCTTCAGCAGTGCTCAGCTGACATAGATGAGGGAATAGGAGTGACTCGTCATCACAGTCGCCGTGTACTCGAGACAAACGCTCAGGGGGATGCCAGTTCCCATAGGACTCACAGCGGGAGACACAGCGGAGCGTCCAGTGCTTCCTCGGCTAGCCGTGTCCCACGATGGCAGGTCATTTGCGGACACCGTCTGCACCTCCTTTATCAGTTGTGTTACTGCTCTGGGTTGAATAGCATCTGCCTTAATCTGTTTGGACTGCTATAACAAAATATCGTAGACTGGGGGATTCATAAATGACAGAAACGTGTAGCTAACATTTCTGGAGGCAGGGAAGTCCAAGAATAGGACTTTTTTTTTTGAGACGGAGGTTCACTCTTGTTGCCCAGGGTGGAGGGCAATGGTGCGATCTCGGCTCACTGCAGCCTCTGTCTCCCAGGTTCAAGCGTTTCTCCTGTCTCAGTCTCCTGAGTAGCTGGGACTACAGATGTCTGCCACCATGCCTGGTTATTTATTAATTTTTTTTTTCTTTTTTTTTTTTTTTTGAGACGGAGTCTCGCTCTGTTGCCCGGGCGGGAGTGCAGTGGCCGGATCTCAGCTCACTGCAAGCTCTGCCTCCCGGGTTTACGCCATTCTCCTGCCTCAGCCTCCCGAGTAGCTGGGACTACAGGCGCCCGCCACCTCGCCCGGCTAGATTTTTGTATTTTTTAGTAGAGACGGGGTTTCACCGTGTTAGCCAGGATGGTCTCGATCTCCTGACCTCGTGATCCACCCGTCTTGGCCTCCCAAAGTGCTGGGATTACAGGCTTGAGCCACCGCGCCCGGCCTTTATTTATTAATTTTTTGTATTTTTAGTGGAGAAGGGGTTTCACCATGTTGGCCAGGTTGGTCTTGAACTCCTGACCTCAGGTGATCTGTCTGCCCCGGCCTCCCAGAGTGCTGGGATAACATGTGTAAGCCACTGGGCACAGCCAAATGTTTGCTATTGTAAGGCACACAGCCTGTGATAATTTATTTTTTTATTTTATTTTATCCTTTTTTTGAGATGGAGTCTCGCTCTGTCGCCCAGACTGGAGTGCAGTGGCTGGATCTCAGCTCACTGCAAGCTCCGCCTCCCGGCTTCATGCCATTCTCCTGCCTCAGCCTCCCGAGTAGCTGGGACTACAGGCGCCCACCACCTCGCCCGGCTAGGTTTTTGTACTTTTTAGTAGAGACGGGGTTTCGCTGTGTTAGCCAGGATGGTCTCTATCTCCTGACCTCGTGATCTGCCCGTCTCGGCCTCCCAAAGTGCTGGGATTACAGGCGTGAGCCACTGCGCCTGGCCCTGGCCCAGTTTTTTAAATTTATTATTTATTTTTGAGACAGAGCCTCTCTCCATCACCCAGGCTGGAGTGCAATGGTGTGATCTTGGCTCACTGCCACCTCCACGGTTCAAGTGATTCTCCTGCCTTGGCCTCCCGAGTAGCTGGGACTAAAGGTGCATGCCACCTCGCCTGGCTAATTTTTGTATAGTAGAGACGGGATTTTGCCATGTTGGCCAGGCTGGTCTCAAACTTCTGACCTCCAGTGATCTGCCTGCCTCAGACTTCCAAAGTGCTGGGATTACAGGTGTGAGCCACCATGCCTGGCCCTGTTTTATCACTTTTATCACTGGTATCTGTAAGAAACTGGCTTTGCTGGGCTGGTGAGGCTTTTTCCAATGCACAGTGAAATAAATGTAGCTTCCTGGCTGGGTGTCCTGAACCCATCCTCTCTGCTTCCGGGTATTTCCCTAAAGTTGGGCTTTCACCCCAGAGTTGCCCTGAGTTCCTGAGGAGCCAGCAGTCCTGGAAGCTGGGGTGCTCTGGCTGGGGCCCCCGCACAGTCCTGGCTCTCTCACAAGTCCTCCAGCCGGGTGATGTGACCGTTCCATGTCCCCACCCCAGTTCTCTGATGGCAGCTGAAGGGGATCAGGATACGTTACCCTTAAAAATATATCACTTAGAGACTGGGCACAGTGGCTCATGCTTGTAATCCAGCACTCTGGGAGGCCGAGGTGAGCAGATCGTTTGAGCTCAGGAGTTTGAGACCAGCCTGGGAAACGTGGCAAAACCCCATCTCTACCAAAAATACAAAAAATTCACCAGGCATATGGTGGCATCCACCTGTGGTCCCAGCTACTTGGGAGGCTGAGGTAGGAGGATGGCTTGAGGCTGCGAGGCTGAGGTTGCAGAGAACTGAGATTGCACCACTGCACTCCAGCCTGGGCGACAGAGCAAGACCCTGTCTCAAAAAAAAAAAAAAAAAAATTGTATCTATCTATCTATCTATCTATCTATCTATCTATCTATCTATCGACAGAGCAAGACCCTGTCTCAAAAAAAAAAAAAATTGTATCTATCTATCTATCTATCTATCTATCTATCTATCTATCAATCAATCAATCATCTAGCTAGGTAGCTATCAACTTTAGCATAATAATTATTCTGAGCTGAATGCAAATAGAAAATCAGTAGATGGCCAGGCGCGGTAGCTCACGCCTATAATCCAGCATTTTGGGAGGCCAAGGTGGATGGATCACCTGAGATCAGGAGTTTGAGACCAGCCTGGCCAATATGGTGAAACCTCGTCTCTACTAAAAATACAAAAGATTGGCCAGGTGTGGTGGCTCACACCTGTAATCCCAGCACTTTAGGAGGCCAAGGTGGGCGGATCATGAGGTCAGGAGATCGAGACCATCCTGGCTAACACGGTGAAACCCTGTCTCTACTAAAAATACAAAAAATTAGCTGGGTGTGGTGGCGGCTGCCTGTAGTCCCAGCTACTCGGGAGGCTGAGGTAGGAGAATGGTGTGAACCCGGGAGACGGAGCTTGCGGTGAGTGGAGATTGTGCCACTGCACACTCCAGCCTGGGCGACAGAGTGAGACTCTGTCTCCAAACAAAACAAAACAAAACAAAACAAAAACTTAGCTAGGTATGGTGGTGGGCACCTATAGTCCCAACTACTCAGGAGGCTGAGGCACAAGAATCCCTTGAACCTGGGAGGTGGAGGTTGAAGTGAGCTGAGATCCTTACACTGCAATCCAACCTGGGTGACAGAGCGAGACTCTGTTGCAAAAAAAAAAAAAAATCAGTAGAGGCAGAAAGAATTCTCTGCTCTCTCCTTTTCTGCCTCAAAGCCAGGGAGAAAATTCTCTTTAAGAAGGTGACATAAATTTCCCTCTGTGGAGGTATCCCCCCGTCTCCTTACCAGGGAGAGCAGAGCGACTCCTCTCACTACAGATAGTCAGTCCCAAGATGAGTCTACAGAAACAACCTTTCTAAAATTCTAAAATAACTCTCTGTCTCCCTCTCTCTCTCTCTTTTTTTCTTTTTGAAACAGAGTTTTTCTCTGTCACCTAGGCTGGAGTGCAGTGGCGTGATCATAGGTCACTGCTGCCTTGATCTCCTGGGTTTATTTGATCCTCCCACCTCAGCCTCCCAAGTAGCTGAGACCACAGGCATGCACCGCAATGCCAGGCTAATTTTTATATTATGTATTTATTTATTTTTTGAGACGGAGTTTCGCTTTTGTTGCCCAGGCTGGAGTGCAATGGCATGATCTTGGCTCACTGCAACCTCCACCTCCTGGGTTCAAGTGATTCTCCTGCCTCAGCCTCCCAAGTAGCTGGGATTATAGGCATGCACCACTATACCTGGCTAATTTTTTATTTGTAGTAAAGACGGGGTTTTTCCATGTTGGTCAGGCTGGTCTCGAACTCCCAACCTCAGGTGATCTGCCCGCCTCAGCCTCCCGAAGTGCTGGGATTACAGGCATGAGCCACCACACCCAGTTAATTTTTGTATTTTTTGTAGAGATGGGGTTTCACCATGTTGCCCAGGCTAGTCTCGAACTCCTGGGCTCAAGTGATCCTCCAGCCTCAGCCTCTCCAGTAGCTGGGACCACAGGCATGTACCACCACACTCTGCTATTTTTCATTTTTAGTAGAGACAGGGTCTCGCCATGTTGCCCAGGTTGGTCTCGAACTGCTGAGCTCAAGCAATCCACCCACCTCAGCCTCCCAAAGTGCTGGGGTTACAGGCATGAGCCACCCAGCCCGGCCGATGCTTGGGCTTTTGAACCTCAGGGCATTTCTATGATAATCATGCCCTTTCAGCCTTCCAGGTGATGAGGCTCAAACAATGGCCTGAGGGGATGTGAGACCAGGGACTAGGCCAAGCTCCCCTCCTCTTCCTCATCCCCCGTGTCTCCTGGGCAACTAACACTCTAGCCTGATGATGGGGACTGTGGAGGCCTTGGACCACCTCTTGGCACTTGGGCATAGACTTGGCCTTTGAGTTCAGGGCTCATGGCGGGCTTTGGTAGTGAACTTCATTCCTGGGGGGACAGATGACTGCAGCCTCATTGGCAGCTGAAGGAACTGCACAAACCCTGGCTTACTCCAGTGGCTCCTGGACACACTCAACCCCAACACCGTGGGAGGGGGACCAGAAGCCAACTCTGCCTTGGACAGGCAGCTTGTTTAGAAGCCTGTGTTGGTTGCAGGTTGCCAGGCTCCCTCCCTTCCATTAAAAAAAAACTTTTTTTTTTTTTTTTTTTTTTTTTTGAGACGGAGTCTCACTCTGTCACCCAGGCTGGAGTGCAGTGATGTAATCTCAGCTCACTACAACCTCTGCCTCCCAGGTTCAAGCGATTCTCCTGCCTCAGCCTCCCGAGTAGCTGGGAATATAGGCATGCACCACCATACCCAGCTAATTTTTGTATTTTTAGTAGAGATGGGGTTTCACTATGTTGGCCAGGCTGGTCTCAAACTCCTGACTTGGTGATTTGCCTGCCTTGGCCTGCCAAAGTGCTGGGATTACAGGTGTGAGCCACTGTGCCCAGCCTTAAAAAAAAACCTTTTTGTTTTTAGTGACAGGGTCTTGCTATGTTGCCTCACTGGTCTTGAACTACTGGCCTCAAGCGATCCTCCCAAAGTGTTGAGATTACAAGAGTCAGCCACCGCACTCGGCCTCAAAACTTTGACTTCTTGTTGGACTGATCTTTTCCTAGATGTCATTATTTTATTTATTTATTTATTTTTACTTTTATTTTTTTTTAGAGATGGGATCTTTCTACGTCACCCAGGCTGGAGTGCAGTGGTTATTCACAGGTGTGATCATAGCTGGTCTTGACCTCCATGGGCTCAAGTGATCCTCCTGCCTCAGCCTCCTGAATAGCTGGAACTACAGGTGCGTGCCACCACACTTGGCTTACCATTATTTTAGAAGGACTTATACCTGTCTTGCAATCTGGAGTCTGCAGATTTCTTGCCTGAGGTAAGCTCAAGCAGGGCCTGTTGTCTGGAACAAGACCTGTTCAAAATGTTTGCCTTAATGCTACAGTAGTAATGGTGATAGTCAGTAGTAGCTTGCTGTGGGTCAGGTACTGTTCTGAGAACAGACGTTCTCAAAGGAGTCTTGGACTCTGAGGATGGCTGAAACACTTTGGGGTGGGGGTGTCCACAAGACCAAATTATTATTATCTGAGACAGAGTCTTGCTCTGTCGCCCAGGTTGGAGTGCAATGGCACGATCTTGGCTCACTGCAACCTCCGCCTCTTGGGTTCAAGTGATTCTCCTGCCTCAGCCTCTCGAGTAGCTGGGATTACAGGCGCCCGCCACTACGCCTGGCTAATTTTTGTATTTTTAGTAGAGACGGGGTTTCACATGTTAGCCAGGCTGGTCTCTAACTCCTGGCTTCAAGCAATCTGCCCGCCTTGGACTCCCAAAGTGCTGCATTACAGGCTTGAGCCACCTCGCCTGGCCCAGGATGGCTGCTCTCAGTTCAGACCTAAGCTTTGGGAGAACTAGGAACCTGTGCATGGAGGGCGGGGTGCACTGCCCTGCACCCCAGCGAGGACAGCTGCCAAGGACCTGGATAGGATCTTCGGTGTTTTACTTTCCTGAGCTTCCAACTCAGCCAGCTCATTCCACTGGGGCCCGTGACAGGAGAAGCTTGCATTGCTTTCTGTGTCATTGGGACAATTACCCAGACATTGCAAATAGCCAGGGACTGGAGAGCTGCAGTTTCCTCCGTGAGCCACCGCGCCTGGCTTTTTTTTCTTTCTTTTTTTCTTTTTTTAAAGACAGAGTCTCACTCTGTCACTCAGGCTGGAGTGCAGTGGTGGGATCTTGGCTCACTGTTAACCTCCGCCTCTCAGGCTCAGGTGATTCTCGTGCCTCAGCCTCTGGAGTAGCTGGGATTACAGGTGTGTGCAACCACGCGTGGCTAATTTTTTTTTTTTTTTTTTCATTTTTAGTAGAGATGGGGTTTTGCCATGTTGGCCGGGCTGGTCTCCTGACCTCAAGTGATCCATCTGCCTCGGCTTCCCAAAGTGCTGGGATTACAGGCGTGCACAACAATGCCTGGCCTCTTTGTCGCTTTTAAACACTGCTTCTAGGAGCTAACAAAGTGCCTCTTTGTATGATTCCCCAAGAGAGACCCACCCAGGCAGCACCTAGCCAAGGGATAAAGAGCACTCCCATCCAAAAACCCTTTGATTCAACTTTTTTTATTTTTTTTTCTTTTTGAATGTCATGCAATAATTCACAGTCCCAAGCCCACGGTTTTCAAACAAGGTAGGAAAAAAGGAAAAAAAGAAGCAAAGGAATCGGTGGTCATGGTGGGGTTTTTTTTTTCTTCTTTTGTTATTTCAAGCAGGACCAAATGTCAGAAAAAAATGCCTCTTTTCTCAATCATTAATTTTTTTGTCCTTTTTAAAATTGTTTATTATTATTTTTTTTTAAATTGATTTCTGCAGGCAGTAATAGTAGGGTTTGGTATAACCGGCAAGCACTCCTGTGTGTGTCTGAGAACGTGTGTGGATATGAGTGTGTCTGGTGATGGGTGTTGGGCGCTGGGGTTCTGGTTCCTTCCGGTTTCTTTGCCGCACTCGGCCACCAGCTCTCGTTCATCAGGGAAAGGAAAGATTCAATTGAGATGATAAAACTCATCAATAGAAGCTATTTTTTTTCTCCCCGTTTTTTCTTTTAAAAATGTTTTTTTTTTGTTTTTTTTTGTTTTTTGTTTTTCCATGTTCCCCAAAGTTCTCCAAAAATGGCTGAGTTAATTCAAATCCCTTGGCTGTGGTCTGTCTGCCCCCTGCCTCCCACCCGAGAGCCCGTCGTAGGTGGGGGGGATCAGGACTGGGAGGGGGCGCCGTGACTGCCCAGGAGGGTCTCTTCTGGCCGAGGGTCTCTGCGGGACACCCTTGTGGCCCAGCCCTGGCCTCTCCAGAGTCTGGGGTCTCCCGGCTGGCCCTCTCCCGGGCCCTCTGTGCTGGGCCCCCGCGGCCTCTGCGCGGCTCCTCGGGTGGGGTGTGTGCGTGGGGTGCGTGGGGGGCCGGGCGGGCGCCACCTCGCCCGGGCTTAGCACCAATCGTCGTCGCTCTCGCTGTAGGGTTCGTGCAGGCCCTTCCTGGAGCCCGGCCCGCGGGGCCTGGCCAGTCCGTGCGCCGGGTAGTAGCCGTTGGGGAGTCGCCGGCCGTGCCGGGAAGGCGAGGCGCAGGCCGGGCCCGAGGCCCGGGGAGTCCTGGGCGAGCGCCCGGTGGCGCCCGAGGACGCGTGTCGTGCGGGGGGTGGCGCGTCGTAGGCCCCGGCCATGGCCTCCTCGCCGCCCCCGCTGCCCGGGCCATCGGCCTCGTCGTAGTCGGAGCCCCGATAGTAGCCGTGGTGCCGGGGCCCCGGGGGTCCTTCGGACACGTGCGGGCCGGATGCCGGCCACCGGGCCCCACCGTGGCGACAGGCCCTGGGGGACTCGCTCCGGGCCGGGCCTGGGACCCGCCGCTCCATCCTGGGCGAGCGGCCGCTGCTGTGGCCCCCCGTGGGCGGCCGATCTCCCGCCAGAGGCTCGGCCGTGGGGCCTGGGTACCTCCGAGGGCCGCTGGTGGCCGCCCGGCCCGGCCTGGCCACCGCCTGCTGCTGCTGCTGCTGCGGGGTACCCGAGCCGCCGGCCTTACGGATCACAGGGGAATAGGACACGTGTGGCCGGGGGGTGGAGGGGGTCTGGGGGAGCTGGCGGCGGCCCCGCCGCGGAGTGCTGGTACCAGATGTTGAGGGGGCTGGGCTTCCACTTACGGAACTACTGCCCTACACGAAAATTGAAACAAAGGAAATCAAAAAAAAAGATACAACAAAATCAAGGGAGACACAGGATTGGGAGGAAGAGAGGGGAGCCAAGGGAGAAGGGCCGGGAGGGGAGGGAGGAGGAGGGGGAGGAGAAGAAGGGGGGGACACAGGACATTTGAATGGAAAAAAGCAACAGCCACAGGGAGGAGGGAGGGGAGGAGGAGGAGTGAGACAAGGAGGGAGGGGAGGAGTCGAAAACCAACACAACAAAGTGAAAAGAGAAATGAGAAATGGAGTTTTGTAAGTTTCGGGGTTAAAAATAGCAGAAGTTTCAAAAATTACTCACAGGCGTCCAGAAGACAAATCATAATCGAAACAAAAACGGAAGCCGGGTTAAAGGAAAGCGAAAGGTCGGGCGGCGCGGCCCAGAACTCAAATGTGATCCACAACCGAGGAGGAAGCAGCTGCGGGCGGTGGGGAGGGGGCAGCGGGTGGGCAGGGGTGTTGCGGGGACAGCATGGGCAGCCGGTGTGGCGGGGAGCTGTGTCTGCTCCGGCCGCCGGGCACCCCTGTGGCTTGGGGGCAGGATGGGAGGTGGTCACAGCCGGGATCGGGGGACCTTTGCCCAGAGTGGCTGTCGGGTGGGGGGTCCCCTTCTCTCCTCCCTGCCTCCCCGCCCGTGAGCCCAGCCTGGGGTCACTTGCAGCCGCACCCACCTGCCGGTGCGCCATGTGCTCTCGGCCCTCGCTGGGCGAGCGGGACCAGCGCTGGTCCCGGGCCCGCGCCCGGCCGTGGTCTGGCCGTTCCTGGGCATAGCGGTCCTTGTCAGGGGGTGGAGGGTGGTGGTGGTGGTGGTGGTGGTGGTGCTGTCGATGCTTCCGATCCTTGGGCCGGCCCCGCTCCTGGTCCCGCTCCTTCGACGGCAGGTCCCCGGATTGAGTGGTCATGCTCAGGTCCGTCCCCAAGCCTGGGCCGGGCGAGGGTCAGACAGACAGACAGGTGGTTGTGAGGGAGAGGTGGTGCACAGGCATACACAGGAGGCCACCGGGAGGGTGTAGGGCCCTAAGGATCCCCTAGACCGAGGCAGGTCAGTGGGTCGGGGGAGAGGGCAGTACCTAGGTTCCTGCAGCCACTGCCTGGCCCCCTCTGTCCCCTCTGCATGGAGGCCTTTCCTCTTCTTCAGTGTCTTCCCCGCCCTGCCTTCTCCTCCCCTCTCCTCTGTTCCGCTTGTCCCTGAGCCCCACAGGGCTGCCTATCTGTGTCCATGTCGGTGCCCACCTGTGTCCACGTCAGTGTAGCGGCCCAGGGAGCGCTCAGAGGTGCGATGGCTGCGGTCACGGCGCCGCTGGTGGTGCCGCTGGTTCTCCTCGGGTGGGACCCGCTCCAGTGAGTAGTCATCCAGGCGTCGGGCCTTGGGGCCCAGCACGGAGGCTGAACGCTTCATGGGGCTTGTGTCTGAGATGGTCTGGGGGGCGGGACAGGCCAGTGGGCTGGGGTCAGCAGCTAGCACCAAGTGGTCCCGGTCCTTCCTGCCCCATCGCGGCAGCCTGGCGGCAGCCTTTGGTGACTGGAGTGTGACCATCCTGGGGCAGGGGCCAGGGGGTGCCGTGGGGCCTTGGCTCCCCCGATCAATCAGGACTCTGAGTGTGGCCAGGCCTCTGAGGGTGCAGCGTGAGGACTCCTCTGTCCCTCAGAGACAAGACTGCTCCTTTTGAGCCCATCCTGGGTTCTGACCAGAAAGATCTGACCCTCATCCTCCAGCCCCGGGGCCCAGCCAGGGTTGAGCAGCCTCAGGCTGGCCAGAGGGAAGCCCTGCCCTCATATATCCAGGGTGCAAACCTGGGAGCCCCGACTGCTGCCCTCATCCCTGCCCCAGCTTTCTCTCCTAGGAAGGTGAGAAGCCTCCGACTCTGTGGCTGGCTGACCTATGGACTCAGGACCAGGTGCCTGGCAGGGCAGCTCCAGGTCCTCCTGGCTAACAGGGCTGTGCTCACTGCCCCCACAAGTCTGAGTCCTTCTGGTGAGGCCCAAGCTAGGGAGCTCTGGGTGGGGGTGGGGGATACCCAGGCACCTGAGGCTCTGGGGGCCCACTCTTTTCCCCGGTGCTGCACCCCTGGGTCAAGCCCTGACACAGAGGTTTCTCTGCAGCAGGCAGAGGAGGGAGATGGGGCAGATGTCCGCCTCCCAAGGTCCAGCCCAGCTGAGCACTGGTGGCCCTGCTCCAGGTAGGAGCTGCAGGACCAGGGGTCGGTGGGGGTGGTAGGGGAAGAAGCCCCCCAGAAAGAGGTGCAGGGTGGGCCAGGCTCTTGGAGAGCCGGTGTCCTCTGGCATGGGGGGCCCTGAAGAAAAGGGGGTAGGAGTGAGGATGGGGATGGCCCCGCCCACCAGGGCGTATGGGTGGGGGGCACACACAGGACACCACACACAAGGATTGGGCTCCATGGGGGGAGAGGGTGAGATTGGCAAAGAAAGGGTGGGGTCTGGGATCGGTGAGAGATGACGGGACTCCCTGGAGGGGGGGTGGGGAGGAAGAGGGGGCCGGAGCCCTGCTGGGCGCTGGGCAGGCGCAGTACATACACTGAGGTTATTCCCACGTGGCCGGCCCCTTCTCCTCTGTCACAGCCCCATGGGATGGTGCACACAGAAAAAACAGAAAGAAGAAAATAAATATAAAAGGCAAGAGGGAGAGTGAGGAGGTGGTGCATGGAGAAGAAGCCAGGGAGGGGGGTGGCACTGGCATCAAGAGAAATCGGAGGGAGAAGGCAGGAAGGAAAAGAAAAGTTAAAGTCCTGGCGGGTGGGTGTCCTGGGCCCCCAGGGCTGGATGTCCTCCATTCCCATGGGTACAGAGGAGACAGACAGGAGACACAGACAGACAGATGGCAGAGGCACGGGACCGAAAGATGGGACGGTGCAGCCTCGAGCCCCTGGCCCTGGGCTCTTGCTTCATGCGATGCACACCCCAACCCCTGGCTCCAGCCGATGCTCAAAGCTTCCACGTGGTGGCTGTCAGCTGGGCTTGTCCCAACCCTCTCCTGGGGCCCAGCAGCTCGGTCCTGAGGGGGCAGCAGCATGCACACTGGGTGCTCTCCAACCCATGTTCCCAGCAGCCAGAGGCCAGGCCCTCAGGTGACCCTGGTCCAGCCAGGCACAGCACAGCCTCCTGCCCCGTGCAGACGCCGCACACAGCACACAGAAAGCTCGCCACAGCCACACATGCCACGCGCCCGGGCCAGGCTCTTGAAGCCACGCCCTGTTCTCCAGAGGCGGGCTGTGTGCATGGGCCGCTGCTGCTCAGGCCGGGGGGGCAGCCAGCTATGCCTCTGGGCCCTCTGTCCCATGAGTCCAGGGCAACTGGATCATCTGCAGGTGGGCCTGGCAGCTGGGTGAAGCAGCCACACACAGACACACATCAAGCACACACCCCTGTCCCCCCCAGTGACCCCCACAGAGACCAGACAGAAAATAAGAACCCAGCTGCCCCCAGACCCACCCCAGACTCTGCTACTTCATCCTAGGACCTGTCAAGTTCCTATATACAGACACGTGTGCACGTACATGTGTGCATGTGTGAGTACATGTGCAGTGTGTATATGCCCACGTGCACACGCATGTGTATGCAAGCATCTGAGTAGGCGCACACTGCACATGTGTGCATGCATGTTGAGCATGTGTGTGTGTTTGTGTAGGGGTGATCTTCGCGGCAGGTCTCACCTGGCCCTGTTGAACCCTGCTGCACCCACTAATCTTCCACAACCTCCCCTGTCTGCAACCTCCAACCAGGGCAGCCAGAGACCATTTTGCAGTGGCCACTGCCCTCTGCCCCAGGGGAGCACTTTCCTCTCTGTCCTCTGTGAGGGAGGAGGGTCTGCAGGTGCTCCAGGTGTGGCCAGGTGGCGGGTGGGGCCTGCAGACTGCTTCAGAGGCCCAGGGAGTCTCTACCCAGGCCTGAGTCCGGCAGGGAGGGGATGCACTGGGCTGCTTGTTGCGGGGGGCCCGGCCCCACCTGGTGCAGAGTTAGGGGTCCAGCCCCAGGGCAGTGGTGAAAGCCCTCACCTGGTTCTCTGCAGGGAGGCGGGGCATGGAGGCGGCCCGGCCCTGGCCTTCCATGGGGAGGTAGTGCTCGCTGTCGGAGTAGCCATCTCTGCCCATCTCTCGCATCTCCACGGACTGCGGAGCAGATGGCGAAGCTGGATGAGCCCTGGGGCCTGACCTCCAGATCCCTGGTGTCTGCAGATGGAGGGAGCTGCAGGTGTGTGTGTGTGGGGGGGCCCAGATCCCTTCCTCCTGAACCACCCGGGCCCTGGGAGCCATTGGGGAGTCGGGTGACAGAGGCACCTGAGAGTTAGGCTGGCTGTTGGGCATGTCGGTGGGGGGACCTCGTTCTGGGCTCCACGTGCCCGTCTTCTGGAACATCTCCTGGGCACGCTGGGTCACCCAGGACGGGCTCTCCTTGAGGCCGCTTTCGTGAGCCATCCTGCATGGGGGACAGAGGCCGGGGTAGCAGTGGGTGCTTAGGTGGCTTCCAGAACGTGGGGACCGCGACACCCCTGCACTCCACCTCCCTAGCAGGGGCGACACTCACAGGGCTCCTCCTGGGTCCAGTTGGGCAGAGGGGAGGGCGTTCTGGCCAGGTCCCCCTTCCTGCGTTGGGGACGGGGGCTCCATGCGCTGGAACATGAGGGGTGTCCGGTCCTGGGGAAGGGAGCAGAGAGTAGTGTGTGGACAAGGGCAGGGTGGTGGGATGGTGGTACACAGAAGGCATTGCGACATCCCCAGTATACACACACGCGCACACTCAGGTCTCATCCATCTAGACCCTTCCTTCCAATTCCACACAGAACTGGACCACTTCTCACTCCTCCACCCAAGTCATAGTCCCAGCCTGGTCCCGCCTCCTCATCTCCCACTGCAGGCACCTTCTCCCAGGTCTCCCGCTCCTACCTTCAACCCCACTGTTCCACAAGAGCCACCAGAGGGTGCCCATGAGCACCTGAGTTGGGTCAGATCTTTCCTTTGCTTAGAACCCTCCATGGCTCCCACTTGGGGTAAAAGCCAGAGTCCTTCCTGCAGCTCCCATGGCCCTGAAGGATCTGCCCTGTCACCTCCTTGCCCTTGTCTCCTCCCTGCTCTTTTCCGTCACACTGGCCTCTTTGCTGTTCCCCAAACAACCCAGGCACAGTCCAGCCTTAGAGCCTTTGCACTGGCTGTTCCCTCTGCCTTGAACACCCTTCCAGGTATTGCTTAGCTCACTCTCTCTCCCCTTTTCCTTCAAGCTTTTGCTTACATTTCACCGTCTCAGGGAGGCTCCCCAACTACCCATTTCCCATTGCATCCCCTCCTCCCCTGGGTACTCCTATCTTCTGGATTCTTCTCCACTTTCCCCCATGACACTTCTTTCTCTTTGCTGGATGCTGCACGATTCAGTCATTTGCTGGCATTGGCATTTCCCCCCTTGGAATGTCTGCTCCCTGAGGGCAGGGACTCTGGCCTGTTTTGCCCATGGGTGCACCCCTGAGGACTGAGAACAGCACCCTGCACACAGTAGGTATTCAATAACTGTTGGTGGAGCAGCTGAATGAATCCACATTATGTGTCCTTGGCAAGAACTTTTTTTTTTTTTTTTTTTTTTTTTTTTTTTTTTTTGAGATAAGAGTCTTGCTCTATCACCTGGGCTGGAGTGCAGTGGTGTGATCTTGGCTTGCTGCAACCTCCACCTCCCACGTTCAAGTGATTCTCCTGCCTCAGCCTCCCAAGTAGCTGGCACCACAGGTGCATGCCGCCACATGCAGCTAATTTTGTTTGTTTTTTGTAGAGATATGGGTCTTTCTATGTTGCCCAGGCTGGTCTCCCACTCCTGGCCTCAAGTGATGCTCTCATCTTGGCCTCCTAAATAGCTGGGACTACAGGTGTGCACCACCATGCCTTGCTAATGTTTTATTTTGTAGAGATGGAGTCTCACTGTGTTGCCCAGAGTGGTCTCAAACTACTGGCCTCAAACGATCCCTCTGCCCTGGCCTTTCAAAGCACTGAGATTACAGGTGTGAGCTGCTGTGCCCAGCCTCTACTTTTTTTCTTTTTTTTGAGACAGAGTTTCGCTCTTGTTGCCCAGACTGGAGTGCAATGGTACGATCTTGGCTCACCACAACCTCTGCCTCCCAGGTTCAAGCAATTCTCCTGCCTCAGCCTCCTGAGTACCTGGGATTACAGGCGCCCACTACCATGTCCGGCTAATTTTGTATTTTTAGTAGAGACGGGGTTTCTCTATGTTGAGGCTGATCTAGAACTCCTGACCTCAGGTGATCTGCCCGCCTCGGCCTCCCAAGATGCTGGGATTACAGGCCTGAGTCACCGGGCCTGGCCTAGTCCCTACTTTTCAGGGACCTGCCCTGGGGCTTTGCCACCCTCATATTCCAGTTGGTTCCCATGGTGACATGCAAGCCACTGTCCCTAGCCCATATGTCCCCAGAGCGGCGAACAGCGCACCTGCTCCTCGCGCATGGCCTGCAGCTTCTTGGCCTTGCTCTGCCGGTAGTACTCCATGATCATCATGGCCGCGTAGATCTTCCCCACGGTGAGGTCTGTGGCTGGGGGCACACACAAGGCGAGCTCACCATGGGCAGGCCTCCTTAGGGCCCTTGTCCTGAGTCCTTGTGTATATCAGCCGGGGCCGACACTCTCCCCAGGCCTCCTCTTTCCCTCCCCCTCCATGTGTCCTGATGGATCGGATCCCAGGGCTGGGCTCGGCTCTTACACTTGTGAGGTGTGACCAGTAGGTCTAGCGTCTTCTGGGACAGGTTGGGCCAAATCGCCATCATCTCCTTCCGCAGCTCAGCGTCCATTTGCTGTTTGTCGGCTCCTCCTGCAATGGGGGTGCAGACAGACCCTGACTGTCTGCCTGGGTTTCAGCTGGACTCTGGGTCAGCTGCAAAGCCAGAGGCTCCCGAGAACGAGACCCCAATCTTTCTTGTCTCTGTGGGGTCTCCAGTTCCCTGAGGGCCTGGCCCAGAGGAGGCCCTGGGCAGTGCTGCTGCAATGACCTTGTGGGCTCTGGTTCTCGATGGGGCCAGGACCATGAAGCAGCTGTGCAGGAGACAGCCCAACATGGAGAACTGCTGGGCCACCTGGGTCCCAATCTTGTCTCCCAGTTATCAGCTGCATGACTTAGGTTACTCTACCACTTAGTGCCTCAGTTTCTCCATCTGTGAGATGGAGACAATAGCAAGAGTACTTGCCTCACCTGGTTTTTTTTTTTTTTTTTTTTGAGATGGAGTTTCACTCTTGTTGCCCAGGCTGGAGTGCAATGGCACGATCTCAGTTCACTGCAACCTCTGCCTCCTGGGTTCAAGCGATTCTCCTGCCTCAGCCTCCCGAGTAGCTGGGATTACAGGTGTGCGCCACCACGCCCGACTAATTTTGTATTTTTACTAGAGACGGGGGTTTCACCATGTTGGCCAGGCTAGTCTCGAACTCCTGACCTCAGATGATCCACCCTCCTCAGCCTCCCAAAGTGCTGGGATTACAGGCATGAGCCACTGTACCCAGCTTATTATTTAAAAAAAATTTTTTTAAACCTATCTTTCTATCTATCTATCTATTTATCTATCATCTATTGATTGATCGATCGATTGACAGGGTCTTGCGCTATTGCCCAGGCTGTGGCACTATCCTTGTTCACCAAAGCCTCGAGCTCCTGGGCTCAGGCAATCCACCCACGTCAGCCTCTTGAGTAGCTGGTTCTATGGGTGCACACCACCACGCCTGGCTAATATTTTTTTGTTTTTGGTTTTGTAGAGAGTGGGTCTCACTGTGTTACCCGGGGTGATCTCAAACTCCTGGACTCAAGTGATCCTCCTGCTTCAGCCTCCAAAGACACTGGGAATACAGGCATGAGCCACTGCACCAGGGGCCAGGCTATTTAACTGTCACAGCGGGACCCTCCCAAGTTCTCTGTCTGTTGCATGGCTGGTGATGTTATGGACAGTGTCTGTCCCCTCAGGCCTGTCCCTAAGTGACTCTGAAGAAATGAGCTCCCTGTCAGTCCATGAAGGACATCTAACAAGAGTGCATGAATCTTAAATTCATCCGAGAAAAAAAAAAGGAAATTAAAAAAAAAAAAAAAAAAAAAACCGAGTGGGAGAACCTTTATTGGTTTGTGCCAGCGAGATCCTGGGGCTATTTGTTTCACAGCTCGGCCTCATCTGCCCTGATACATCAGACTGGCTCCCACTTCTACTAATGTTTCAGGGCCCCAAATCCTGGGCACAGGGGTGCTGTTCCAGACATTGGTCAGTAGGTTTGGAAGGAACATTAACCCACAGCCACGGTGGGATACATGCGGAGCATGAAGACTTTTTTGGGGCCAAACATTAACCCTGTCGTTGCTGGATTGTGAGGGGAAGTCCAGGAAGTCTGGGGAAGGCAGGGGCTAGCTACCAGCTGCTAGAGAGGTATTTCAATAGTATTCTATTTTTATTTTTAAAATTTTATTATTTATTTATTTTTTGAGACAGAGTCTCACTCTGTCACCCAGGCTGGAGTGCCATGGTGCGATCTCAGCTCACTGCAACCTCCGCCTCCCGGATTCAAGTGATTCTCCTGCCTCAGCCTCCGGAGTAGCTGGGATTACAGGCGCCCGCCACCATGCCCGGCTAATTTTTTGTATTTCTATTAGAGATGGGGTTTCACTATGTTGGCCAGGCTGGTCTCGAACTCCTGACCTCGTGATCCGCCCACTTCAGCCTCCCAAAGTGCTGGGATTACAAATGTGAGCCACCGCGCCCGGCCTATTTTCATTTTTTTAAATAGGCTCTTACTGTGTCTCCCAGGCTGGGGTGAAGTGATGGGATCCTGGCTCACTGCAGCCTTGAACTCCTGGGCTCCAGATATCTGGCCTCAGCCTCTTGTTTCTTTCTTTCTTTTTTTTTTTTTTTTGGGACAGAGTCTTGCTCTGTCTTTCTCAGGCTGGGGTACAGTGGCATGATCTTGGCTCACTGCAGCCTCTACCTCCCAGGTTCATGCGATTCTCCTGTGTCAGCCTCCCGAGTAGCTGGGATTACAGGCATGTGCCACCACACCCAGCTAATTTTGTATTTTTATTTATTTATTTATTTTTGAGACGGAGTCTCGCTCTGTCGCCCAGGCTGGAGTGCAGTGGCTGGATCTCAGTTCACTGCAAGCTCTGCCTCCCGGGTTCCTGCCATTCTCCTGCCTCAGCCTCCCGAGTAGCTGGGACTACAGGTGCCTGCCATCTCGCCCGGCTTTTTTTTTTTTTTTTTTTTTTTTTTTTTTTTGCATTTTTAGTAGAGACAAGGTTTCACCGGGTTAGCCGGGATGGTCTCGATCTCCTGACCTCGTGATCCGCCTGTCTCGGCCTCCCAAAGTGCTGGGATTACAGGTGTGAGCCACCGCGCCCGGCCTAATTTTGTATTTTTAGTAGAGATGGGGTTTCACCATGTTGGCCAGGCTAGTCTCCAACTCCTGACCTCAGGTGATCCACCTGCCTCAGCCTTCCAAATTGCTGGGATTACAGGAGTGATATACCACGCCTGGCCTCCTCAGCCTCTTGCATCGCTGAGACTACAAGAGTGTGCCACCACATTTGGCTAATCTTCTTTATTTATTTATTTATTTTTTTGTCTTGCTGTGTTGCCCAAGCTGGTCTTAAATTCCTGACTTCAAATGATCCTCATGCCTCAGCCTCCCAAACTTCTCGGATTACAGGCGTGAGCCACTGAATCTCTGTACCTGGCTCTTGACATCAACCTATAACAGTTTTTCTTCCCTCATGGGGAGCGGCTGGAATTTGTGGCTATGTTTATTGTCTACTATAGCCAAGTGAGGTGCCCTCAGTCTCTGTGGCCCCTTCTCAGAGACAGAGAAAGAAGAAAACATGACATTTCCTATTAAAAGTTACTTTATCAGCCTGAGCAACATAGGGAGACCCTGTCTTTAAGAAAAAAAATAAATTAGCTCAGTCTCCTGAGTAACTGGGCCTACAGGCACATACCATCATGCCTGGATAATGAAAATTAATTAATTAATTAATTATTTTTGGGACAGAATCTCACTCTATTGCCCAGGCTGGAGTGCAATGGCACCATCTTGGCTCACGGCAACCTCCGCCTCCCAGGTTCAAGCGATTCTCCTGCCTCGGCCTCCCGAGTAGCTGGGATTACAGACACATGCCACTGTGCCCGGCTAATTTTTTGTATTTTTAGTAGAGATGGGGTTTCACCATATTGGCCAGGCTAGTCTTGAACTCCTGACCTCAAGTGATCCGCCCACCTCGGCCTCCCAAAATGCTGGGATTACAGGCGTGAGCCATCCCGCCTGGCTGAAAATGTTTTTTTTTTTTGTAGTCCTGGGGTCTCATTATGTTGCCCAGGCTGATCTCAAACTTGTGGCCTCAAGCAGTCCTCCTGCCTTGGCCTCCCAAAGCACTGGGATTACAGGTGTGAGCCACTGCACCCAGCCTCAAGTACAGAATTATTATATTAACACTGGGACTGTCAGGAATAGGAGGTGTCTCTGCAAGTGGGCAAGAGTCACCCACGAACGGTTCATGTTCCCAGGTGGGGCTGCCCAAGGCTGTCTACCTTCCCGCTCTCATCCTCATGCCTTTGGTAAACATTCTCTGTGGCGGGGTCTGTCCTGTGCACTGTAGGGCATTCGGCACCATCCCCAACCTCCACACATAGTCTCTCTTCACCTTGCAATCCTGGAGTACTGTCCACGGATTAGTATGTGGGCCGCCCGCCCAGTGTAGAACGCCCTTGCTGTGAGCGCTCGGCAGAAGTCAGAACGTCACTGTGGGCTGCTATTTGGATATTGCTAACTGGGCTTACGTTTAATATGCTAATTGATTCAGGCAGGTGGTTGGCTCTGCCCTCAATGCCTGGGGTCGGGGGCTTCCAAGAGGATAGGGACCAGCCTGGCCAACATGGTGAAACCCTGTCTCTAGTAAAAACACAAAAATTAGCTGGGCGTGGTGGCGCATACCTGTAATCCCAACTACTCGGGAGGCTGAGGCAGGAGAATTGCTTGAACCCGGGAGGCGGAGACTGCAGTGGTGAGCTGAGATTGAGCCACTGCACTCCAGCCTGGGAAACAGAAAGAGACTCCATCTCAAAAAACAAAAACAAAACAAAACAAAAACAAAAACAGATTCTTCTGGGCAGAGAGAACAGAGGGGTGGGTGGGAGAGAGAAACAGATGGACAGGGAAGAGAGAGAGAGAGACAGAGACAGAGAGAATGAGATGGACCTGCCCACTTTCTCCCAATCTCCAGCAATGAATGGTGGCACCACTTTCGAGAATCTGAAGAATGATTGAGGTTAATCTGTCCCCCCTTGAGGCCCCTTAACCTGCTGGAAAGGAAGCTCAGTGTGCTTAGAAAGTGAACTGAACTGTGAAAACAAAGCGTGTTATGCTCTCTTGAGACTCGCATCTGCTCAAAGGGCTGCCATTAGTACCACTCTTCCATTGTTCTCCCCACGCCCTCCTGACCTTCTTTAACCTCGAGAGCCTGGCTCAGCTGTGGAACGCCAGGATGAGGCCTGGCACTCACTGAGGATAAGAGGTGGAGGGGCCCCTGGCTCAGAAACCTGGGGAATCGGCCGGGCACGGTGGCTCATGCCTGTAATCCCAGCACTTTGGGAGGCCAAGGCGGGAGGAACACGAGGTCAGGAAATTGAGACCATCCTGGCTGATACGGTGAAACCCCGTCTCTACTAAAAATACAAAAAACTAGCCGGGCGAGGTGGCGGACACCTGTAGTCCCAGCTACTCTGGAGGGTGAGGCAGGAGAATGGCGTAAACCCGGGAGGCAGAGGTTGCAGGGAGCTGAGATCGCACCACTGCACTCCAGCCTGGGCGACAGAGCGAGACTCCGTCTCAAAAAAATAAAAAATAAAATAAAGAAAAGAAATCTGGGAAATCATTGTCTTCAGGGAACTCAGTGGCGTCTGGGTTATAAGTAACAACTGTGACAGCCAAATGCAGGGAGATCTCCGGGAGTCTTTGAAGCCCTCAGGAAGGGAATCCAGTAGGTGTCATACAGGCTGGACTTCCTGGGGTTCTGAGCAGTGAGGACTAGCTCAGCAGGCTGGTGTTGTCCAAACCCTGCACATTGCAGTGGAAGGATTGGTCCTTGACTTGCTCCTAGGAGGTGATCTTTAAGCCTTTGAAATGTCCTGCCTGAAAATAGTGTCTGTATTTAGCAAGGGGCCTTGGGCCACACTGTATAGTTCATTCTTTTTTTTTTTTTTTTTTTTTTTGAGTCTCGCTGTGTCTCCCAGGCTGGAGTGCAGTGGCGCGATCTTGGCTCACTGCAAGCTCCGCCTCCCAGGTTCACACCATTCTCCTGCCTCAGCCTCCCGAGTAACTGGGACTACAGGCGCCTGCCACCACGCCCAGCTAAGTTTTTGTATTTTTTAGTATAGACGGGGTTTCACCGTGTTAGCCAGGATGGTCTCGATCTCCTGACCTCGTGATCCACCCACCTTGGCCTCCCAAAGTGCTGGGATTACAAGCGTGAGCCACCACGCCCAGCCTTTTTTTTTTTTTTTTTTTTTTTAATCGAGTCTCGCTCTGTTGCTCAGGCTGGACAGTGCTGTGGCGTGATCTCAGCTTACTGCAAACTGCAAGCTCTGCCTCCTGGGTTCACACCATTCTCCTGCCTCAGCCTCCCAAGTAGCTGGGACTACAGGCTCCCACCACTACACCCAGCTAATTTTTTTTTGTATTTTTTAGTAGAGATGGGGTTTCACCATGTTAGCCACGATGGTCTCAATCTCCTGACCTCGTGATCCAACCGCCTTGGCCTCCCAAAGTGCTGGGGTAACAGGCGTGAGCCACCCCATGCCTGGCCTTTTTTTTAAAAAAAAAAAAAAAAAAAAAAAGAGATAGTGTCTCACTATGTTGCCCAGGCTGATCTCAAACCCCTGGCCTCATATGATTACAGGTGTGAGTCACCGTACCTGGCCCATAGAGTTCATTCTATTTATTTATTTTGAGATGGAGTTTTTGCTCTGTTGCCCAGGCTGGAGTGCAATAGTGTGATCTCGGCTCACTGCAACCTCTGCCTCCTAGGTTCAGGTGATTTTCCTGCCTCAGCTTTCTGAGTAGCTGGGATTACAGGCGCCCACCACCACGCCTGGTTAATTTTCCATACAGTTAATTCTAACAATGTGATTTATAGTTGGGGTCTTGAGCCACGTGGTATCAGTTTGACCTTTTGAGGGACTGGAGACTGAGTAACTATGGTCAGCCCTGCCTGCATGACAAACCCTCAATAAAAACCCTGGGGCACCAAGGCTCAGGTGAGCTTCCCTGGTTGGCAGTACACAGTGCGTGTTGTCACACATTGCAAGGAGAATTAAGTGTTGTCTGCACAACTCCACTGGGAGCAGACAACTGGAAGCTCATGTCTGGTGTCTCCTGGACCCTTCCCCAGATCCCCTTCCTTTGCACATTTTATGTTTTTGGATTTTGTTTGTTTGTTTGAGACAGAGTCTTGCTCTGTCACCCAGACTGGAGTGCAGTGGCACGATCTCGGCTTAATGTAGCTCTGTCTCCTGGGTTCAAGGGATGCTCGTGCCTCAGACTCTGGAGTAGCTGGGACTACAGGCATGTGCCACCGCACCCGACTAATTTTTTTTTTTTTTTTTTTTTTTTGATACAGAGTTTTGCTCTTGTCACCCAGGTTGGAGCGCAATGGCACGGTCTCAGCTCACTGCAACCTCCACCTCCCAGGTTCGTGTGATTCTCCTGCCTCAGCCTCCTGAGTAGCTGGGATTACAGGAGACTGGCACCATGCCTAATTTGTGTATTTTTGGTAGAGATGGGGTTTTGCCATGTTGGCCAGGGTGGTCTCAAACTTATGACCTCAAGTGATCTGCCCAACTTGCCCTCCCAAAGTGCCGAGATTACAGGTGTGAACCACCACACCTGGCCCTTTGCAGATTTTTTTTTTTTTTTCTAATAGATTCTCACTCTATCCAGCTTGGAGTGCAGTGGCAGGATCTCGGCCCACTACAACCTCTGCCTCCCGGGTTCAAGTGATTCTCCTACCCTAGCCTTCCAAGTAGCTGGGATTACTGGCGCCAGCCACCACGCCTGGCTAATTTTTGTATTTTTAATAGAGACAGGGTTTCACCATGTTGGTCAGGCTGGTCTCGAACTGTGTGACCTTAAGCAATCTGCCCATTTCACCCTCCCAAAGTGCTGGGATTACAGGCGTGAGCCACCGCGCCCGGCCCTTTGCAGATTTTAATCTGTATTCTTTCACTACAATAAACTGTGAGTATAAAAACTTTTCTTAGTTCTGAGTTCTTCCAGGGGATCACTGAACCTGTGGGTGGTTTTAGGACCCCTGAACACAGATTCTCAGAGTGCCACAGCAGCTGAGTTACGATGGCATTACATGCGAAGAGTGGGGGCAGTTGTTAGATGCATTGTACAGATGAAGGAACTGTGGTAGGCAGAATTCAAACCTGCCCTTCCACCAAGATTCTGTTTATTCAAACACTAATCTAGGGATCACTGCCCAGGCTATGAAGGGACTTTGCAGATACAATTAAAATACCAGAGGCCCGGTGAGGTGGCTCATGCCTGTAATCCCAGCACTTTGGGAGGCTGAGGCAGGCAGATCACAAGGTCGGGAGATCGAGACTATCCTGCTAAAATGGTGAAACCCCCGTCTCTACTAAAAATACAAAAAATTAGCCGGGCGTGGTGGCGCATGCCTGTAATACCAGCTACTCGGGAGGCTGAGGCAGAAGAATCACTTGAACCTGGGAGGTGGAGGTTGCAGGGAGCCGAGATTGCACCACTGCACTCTAGCCTGGGTGACAGTATGAGACTCCGTTTCAAAAAAAAAAAAAAAAATGCTGGGCACGGTGGCTCAAGCCTGTAATCCCAGCACTTTGGGAGGCTGAGGCGGGTGGATCACCTGAGGTCAGGAATTCAAAACCAGCCTGGCCAACCTCGTAAAACCCTGTCTCTACTACAAATACAAAATACAAAAAGAATTAGCTGGGCGTGGTGGCAGGCACTTGTAGTCTCAGCTACTCAGGAGGCTGAGGCAGGAGAATTGCTTGAACCTGGGAGGCAGAGGTTGCAGTGAACTGAGATCATACCACTACACTCCAGCCTTGGCAACAAGAGCAAAACTCTGTCTCAAGAAAAAAAGTTAAAATATCAAGTCAGCTGACCTCAAAATACAGAGATGATCAGGGTAGGCCTGCCCCAATCAGGTGAGCCCTTGAAAAGCACAATATTCTCTCTGCTTGATGGCAGATGGGGAAGTTGGAGAGAATGGGAGCACATGGAGGATACATGCACTTCCAGGAGCAAAAAGCTAAAAAGCCAGTGATAAAACAAGACCTCAGTCCTACAGCCACAAGGACTTGAATTCTGCCAACACCTGAATGAACCTGGAAGTACATTCTCCCCCACATCCTCCAGAGAGGAGCCCAGCTTGGCTGACACCTTGATTTCAGCCTCGTGAGACCCTCAGCAGACAGCCCAGTACAGCTTCTTGGACTTCTGACCTACGGGACTGTGAACTGACAAATGGGTGTGTCTTAAGCCACTATGTCTGTGGTCATCACATAGCTCACTGCAGTCTTGACCTCCTGGTCCCCAGTGATCTTCCCACTCCAGCCTCCCAAGTAGCTGGGACTACAGGTGCCCATCACCACACCTGGCTAATTTTAAAATTTTCTATAGAGATGGGGTCTCTCTGTGTTCGCCAGGCTGGTCTTGAACTCCTGGCCTCAAGTGATCCTCCTGCCTCAGCCTCCCAAAGTGCTGGGATTACAGGTGTGAGCTACCGCACCCAGCGTTTTTTTTTTTTTTTTGAGACAGAGTCTTGCTCTGTCACCCAGACTGAAGTGCAGTGGCGCAATCTTGGCTCACTGCAACCTCCACCTCTCGGATTCAAGCAATTTCTCCTGCCTTGGCCTCCTGAGTAGTTGGGACTACCAGCATGTGCCACCATACCTGGCTAATTTTTTGTATTTTTAGTAGAGACGAGGTTTCACCATGTTAGTCAGGATGGTCTCGATCTCTTGACCTCGTGATCCGCCTGCCTTGGCCTCCCAAGGTGCTTGGATTACAGGCGTGAGCCACCGTCCCTGGCCTCAGCGTTTTTTTTTTTTTTTTTTTTTTTTGAGACAGAGTCTTGCTCTGTCACCCAGCTTGGAGTTCAGTGGTGCAATCTTGGCTCACTGCAACCTCTGTCTCCCAGGTTCAAGAGATTCTCCTGCCTCAGCCTCCAGAGTAGCTGGGGTTACAGGCGCCCACCATGACACCCGGAATTTTTATATTTTTGGTAGAGATGTGGTTTCACCATGTTGGCTAGGCTGGTCTTGAACTCCTGACCTCGTGATCCACCCACCTTGGCCTCCCAAAGTCCTGGGATTACAGGTGTAAGCCACCGCGCCCAGCCCCTTCCCAGCTTAAAAAAAAATTTTTTTTTCTTTTTCTTTTTGTTGTTTTGAGCCAGGATCTCGTTCTGTCGCCCAGGCTGGAGGGCAGTGGTGCAATCATGACTCACTGCAGCCTCAAACTCCTGGCTTCAAGCAATCCTCTCATCTGTGTCTCCTGAGTAGCTGGGACCACAGGCATATGCCACCATGTCCAGTTAATTAATTAAATTTAATTTTTAAGACAGTGTCTTGCTCTGTCTCCCAGGCTGTAGTGCAGTGGGGTGATCTCGGCTCACTGCAACCTCCGCCTCCCAGGTTCAATCGATTGTTCTGTCTCAGCCTCCCAAGTAGCTGGGACTAGAGTACCCACCACCAGGTCTGGCTAAATTTTGTATTTTTAGTAGAGACGCGGGTTTCACCATATTGGCCAGGCTGGTGATTCTGACCTCAACTGATCCACCCACCTTGGCCTCCCAAAGTGCTGAGATTACAGGCTTGAGCCACTATGCCCGGCCTACCCCTAGTTCTAAGCTACTGTCCTGTCTCCACCCGGATGATATCAGCAGCCCCGACCCTGGCCTCCTTCCGGTCCCTCATCCCCTCAGTGGCCGGAGGGAACCTGTTCAAATGTGAGTTGGGTCAGGCTTCTCCTCTGTTCTGAACCTGCGTGGCACGCCCTCACTCAGAAGGTGAGTCAGCTCAATACCCCAGGTGTCCCCTGTTCACTCCCCTGTCAGGACCTTTGCCAGTCCTTCTGCCTGGAGCACCTTCCCCCCAGGGATCCACCAGACACTGCCTCACCTCCTCAGTGGCGGCCTCCCCGTCCACCTAAAGTGTAAGCTGCTGGGTTCCCCATGCTTGGACGGGTCTCTGGCACATTGAAGGGGTGCACTAAATATCTGCAAATGGGCCGGGTGTGGTGACTCATGCCTGTAATACCAGCATTTTAGGAGACCGCGGTGGGAGGACTGCTTGAGCCCAGGAGTTTGAGACCAGCCTGGGCAACCTGATGAAACCTCATCTTTATAAAAAATATAAAAGATCAGGCTGGGCACAGTGGCTCACGCCTGTCATCCAGCACTTTGTGAGGTCAAGACGGGTGGATCACGAGGTCAGGAGATCAAGACCATCCTGGCTAACATGGTGAAACCCTGTCTCTACTAAAAATACAAAAAATTAGCCGGGCGTGGTGGCGGGCGCCTGTAGTCCCAGCTACTTGGGAGGCTGAGGCAGGAGAATGGCGTGAACCCAGGAGGCGGAGCTTGCAGTGAGCCGAGATCGCACCACTGCACTCCAGCCTGGGCAACAGAGCGAAACTCCATCTCAAAAAAAAAAAAAAAAAAAAAAAAAAAAAAAAACAGGCTGGGCACAGTAGCTTATGCCTGTCATCCAGCACTTTGGGAGGTCGAGGCAGGTGGATCACTTGAGGTCAGGAGTTCGAGACCAGCCTGGCCAACATGGTGAAATCCTGTCTCTACCCAAAATATAAAAAATTAGCCGGGTGTGGTGGTATGTACCTATAATTCCGGCTACTTGGGAGGCTGAGGCAGGAGAATCGCTTGAACCCAGGAGGTGGAGGTAGCAATGAGCCAAGATTGTACCATCGCACTTCAGCCTGGGTGACAGAGGGAAACCGTCACAAAAAAAAAAAAAAAAAAAAAAAAATTAGCCGAGTGTGGTGGTGTGTGCCTGTAGTCCCAGCTACTGGGGAGGCTGAGGTGGAAGGATCACTTGAGCCTGGGAGGTCAAGGTTGCAGTGACTTGCGATCATGTCACTGCATTGCAGCCTGGGCAACAGAGCAAGACTCTGTCTCAAAAAAAAACAAAAACAAAAACAAACAAATCAAAAAAAAACCCAAACCAAAAACCCCAAAAAACGCTGTGGAACGATTGAATGGAAGCGTGAATGAAAATCCGGGCGGTGACAGCAGCTCCTTTAGTTTGGGGCAGGGAGGGAGATCTCCGGTTCTACCCTGTCCCGCCTGTCTGCACCCGCCCCTGTCCCTTCCTTACCCTTGGCAATCTTGATGTCCAGGGCTGTGCGGATCAGAGCCATGAGGGTGGAATTGAAGTGGACGGTGTTGTCATCTGCGACGGGCAGGTCCATCCGCAGAAGCCGCTACAGAAAACGGAAGGCAAGTCATTCCCAGGCATCTCTCCTGGGTCTCCCGTGAGCCACGCCCACCCCTATCCAGGGAGTCTCAGGAAGAACTCTGAAGGCTGCAGTGGCTGAGGTGTCCCTTACTCAGGTTACCTGTCCCAGTACTCTGTTTCTCTTGGTGGCCCATAGGGAGGGCACAAAAGGCTCTCCCGTATTTCTGGTCCCCTGCCCTCTCCTTCTTCCCCCCACCTGCTTGACCTGAGAGCTGGCATTTCCAGGGTTAGCCTCAATCCTTGCCCCACCCCCGCCCCACCCCAGAGTTCTTCTGGACAGCCCTGTTTCGGTCTGACCCCAAAGAAAAAGAGCACAAGCTGGATTTGAGCAGCGCGTGCAACAGCCAAGGCTGAGGGGGCCAGAACCACAGCCGCTGGTGGTGGGCGCCGCCGGCTCCCCACCCCCAACCCCTGGCTTGGCCCAGACCAGAATAGACCAGATGGGCACAGACCACATCATTCCTCTGAGAAGCAGCAGGCAGGCAGCCCCCCACTGGCGGGGCAGGCCCCTCGCAGGCATGCAGCAAGGCTGTGACACAGAACAGCACAGACAGGGGTGCATGCAGACGGAATCTCGAGACTCATTCATAGCTCCGTGGGAAGTGTATCTCAGGGACATGTCCGGATCTTGGCTCTCTGTGCAATGGCAGGGGGAAGGGGTGAGGGGCATTCCCTTCCAGCCCAGGGAAGAAAAGATTCCCCATGTCCCAGGCAGGGGCTCTGTCCACCATGCTTGGTGGCATGGGAGAGGATGCTGGGCTGGTGTGCACCAGCCCAGGCTGAGGTGGCACAGAGAAGGGGGGGTGAGGATGACTTGGGTGGTGATTCAGACACATGTGGGCAGGAAACACAGAGCTGAAGATGGGGAGGGGTATGGTAAATCCAGAGCAGGACCATAGATGGGACACTGGGGGCAGGGTCGGGAAGGAGGTGGGAAATAGAGAAACACACACAGACTGGGCCACTGTGCAGTTGTGCAGGTTGTACACTGCACAAAGGGCTCCCGTCTTGGAAATGATAGATGTATGTACTTATTTATTTATTAAATTATTTTTTCTTTTTGTAGAGATGGGGTCTTGCTATGTTGCCCAGGCTAATTGCGAACTGGGCTCAAGTGACCCTCCCATCTCAGCCTCTCAAAGCACTAGGATTACAGGCATGAGCCACCACACCCAGCCCCTGATTTGTGTATTAAATATAACAGCTTCTCAGCTGATAGAAAAAAAGTGTCTTGTTCTCACCACATTGGTGAATTGCAACAATTTTCCAACAGACATGTTCTGTGGAAAGGGTGCCTTTTTCAAATTTGCACAAAGTTGTCTTATGGACCCATGGTGGCCTGCACAAAGACTGGGAGAGGAAGGGCTTTCTGTCCCTCTCTTGCACATGCGCACACATTCACATAAGCAGAGACTGAGAGAAGTGACTTGAGGAAAACTGTGTGGGTGGGGGTGTGGGGGGGCGGAGCAACAGGTGCCAGGAGAGGCTCACTGTCTGAGATGCTGGTGGGACAACCTTGTCCCTGGCTTTGATTGAGAAGTGAGGGGAGACATAGAGGTTAGGTGAGGAGGGGTACACAGAGGAAGGAAAGGAATGAGGTGGGGAGGCGGCAACATGGGGCGGGTACAAATAGCACTGATGGATGGGGACACAGGGAAGATCAAGGTGGATGGGAGAATAGGATGATGGGGTAATATTTTTTGGGCGGGGAGAATCTTTAGGGGTCATCCCTAAACTTCTTGTGGATGAGTGGAGGGAACAGAGCATCTGTCCTTGGGCGCCAAGGGAGATTCCAGGACGGGGATCTGGAGGGGTGGCCCGGCCCAGCCGCTTGGCGGCAGGACGCTTGCTCTCTCAGCCAGCATGCACCACCCCCCGTCGGCCATGGTGCCTGCCCGCCCCAGGCCCCGCCAAGGCAGCGTGCATGGCCTGCATCAGTGTGCCACCGTCCAGGGGTCCAGCTGCGGCCGCCTGCCCACTCTGGAACAATGGAGAGGCATGTTGGGGTGTCTTGGGGGGGATTAGGGACAGGGGCTGGGGACAAAACTCCAGGGGAGGGAAGGGAGGGGAAGAGAGGTTCTTGGTGCTTCTTGGAAGGTCTCGAATCCCCCAAGGCCCTAGGTCAGAGATCAGCTTCAGGTATGCGTGGCAGGGGCGGGGACCTGGGGGCTCGAGGCACAAAAGATGGGACCGGGACTTCCCCTGCTTTTGGGGGCTAAAGCCCCTCTCTGCAAGGCGCCTGCCCCAGCCTGGGCATGGGGGCCGCTCTGGGTGGGCAAAAGTGGGAGGCGTGGGTTTTGACTTCCCGAAGAAGCGTGTTTGTTTCCAATTTGGTACCTGGGAGACCAGGTGCAAGGGGACCTGGGCGCTCCCCTCCCCCTCCCCCCAGCGTGTTGGCCATAATGGAGTCTCAAAACACGAAGACACTCATCAGAAAGGACGGACACAGTGTGCTGCTTAGAATCAAGGGATGATCATGATCAGTTTACTCGAGAAAAGAAAAAAAAGAATCAAAAACAAAAAAGAAGAGAAACGTTGGAAAAAGAGAGTCGGCCGGGTGTTTCTGGTCAGCACTAAAAAAAAAGAAGAAGAAGAAAAAAAAAAACCCAGTGCCCGGACGTCGGTGGTCGGCAAGGGTAGTCTACCTTGTAAGCCACTCTGGCCGGACACTTCTTCCCCAGACCCAGGGGCGGAGACATGTGTCTCAGCATCTGATACATGTCCAGGTAAGGCATGCGGCCCCTGGCAGCACCGAAAACGGAAAAAAAAAAAAAAAGGGGGGGGGAGGGAATGGGAACAGAGAACCAAAGGAAGAGGGGTGGGGAGGAACAGAAGAAAGAAAACAGAAATCCACACGAGCCGAAAAAATAGATAGAGAAAGATGCAGAGAATGATAAAATAGATATTTCAAATCAATGGAAAAGAGGAGGAAAAAAATGGAAGAAAAGGTCATTAAAAAAAGATTACTTCACTGCTCGGGAGCAGGGAGAGAGAGAGAAAAGAGAAAAGTCAGATTCAGCTTGGGCTCTGAGCTACAGTTCTGGAGGGATGCAGAGGGGAGTGGGGGATTCTCACTTTGGAAGACTTAGAGCCATGCTTTTGTTCATTGCCTTTTTTTTTTTTTTTCTTTAAAGAGACAGGGTCTCTCTCTGTCGCCTGGGTTGGAGTGCAGTGATGTGATCATAGTTCACTGCAGCCTCCACCTCCTGGGCTCAAGCAATCCTTCTGCCTCAGCCTCCCAAGTAGCTGGGACTACAGGCATGTGCCACAATGCCCGGCTAATTTTTTATAGAGAAGGGGGTTCTTGCTATGTTGCCCAGGCTGGTCTCAAACTCCTGGGCTCAAGCGATCCTCCAGCTTTGGCCTCCCAAAGTGCTGAGATTACAGGCATGAGCCACCGCGCCCGGCCGTCACTGTCATTTCTGAAGTTGGGTCACATTCTCTGGTTTGGCTGAGGCTGGTCTCTGAGGGGGCCTAGGTGGGGAGGAGGGGCCGGTGCCAGGGAGGGGAGGAGGGCTAGGGGCTTTGAGAGGTGAGGGGTGGAGGGGAAGAGAGTGGAGGTGATGGTTGGGGGAGAAATGCAAAGTTACAATCCCCCAGGGGATGTGTCTGATTTGGGGTGCCGTGGAGACCCCAGGATGGGCAGCTTCAGCTAAGAGCAAGCAAAGATGGCTGAAGGCTGAAGGGAAGGAGGAAATATGTTCCATGCTTTATCGAGTCTACATGACTGCATTCTGTTGGCTAAGAGAGTTTTCTAGTTTAATGCAAAAGAGAGAGATGGCTCTGTTTTTTAGAGATATATAGATATATATATATATATATATATGAAATATATATATTGAAGAACCCCAAGCCACACTCATTCCATGGATGCTAGCAGGTTTTAGTGGAAGTCAAACCTTGCAAGCAACCCTATGAGGACATTTCTTGCCTAAGCCGAGAGGGGGAGATATTACTCGCAATAAACTGTACATATCCTTATAATGAATCCGACCGCTGAAAGGAGAAGAAAGGGGGTTAGTGCAGGCAGTGGGTTCACACGGGCTCCCTGGGCACACGGCGAGGTCATGATGCCCGAGGCTGGGGTCTCCCTGGCTTGAAGGAGTGGGAGAGACTTGGGACAAGTGAAGGTCTCCAGTACATTCCCCGACACTGGGGAGACCCAGGGGTGGAGGATTTCAGTCGGGGTGTGCCAGGAGTTCTGGACTGCAGGGCACCTCCCCCGGGATTCTCTCTGCATCTGCCTCCTCCACAATCTACATGGGCTACAGGGGTTGGGGGGCTTGTGGAATAGAGGACTTGGGGACAGCATCCAACTGCTGTGACCTAAAATCAAAAGAAGAAGAGTTAGGAACCAGCCAAAGCCCAGCCCCAGACCCATGGCTCTCCACAGCCTCTCGGTCTCATGGAAGACTTGTTTGAGGCTATGGGAACAGCCCGCCTCCTGCCCACCTTCCTCGTGGGTGCCTCCTCTCTGGTGCCGAAGCCAGAGGAAGACGGGGCTTAGGCTGCTGAGGGCCCCCCAGTAATGCTTCTTTAGGCCCCAAGCCCAGGCTGAACTAAATCCTCAGTGGCTAGTGGGCTCCAGGTATTCGGATAAAGCCTGAGTGACCTTCAAGGCTTGGTGTTGGATGAGCACTCAAAACACATGCACAAGATGGAATCTATCCCCTGAAACCATTGCCCGTCAGTGGAGAGGGACCCCTCTGGTGTCTACCCAGTTGGGAGCACCCGCTCCCTCTGTGGCCACAAAGATTCAAGGGCCCCTGAGGCTCTGTGTCCTCCCCTGGCCTATATGTCCTCTCACTCCAAGGTTCACAGGTCCCAGTGGGAGCTGAGTTCTGCTACTCTGATGTTGCTGCTGATCCTGTCCGCCAAGGGTAAGCCAGCCCTCCTCCCCACACTCTCAAGAGAACTGAGGCTGGGACGCTGTTGGTTTTCTCCCTGGAGCCTGGCTAATGCGTCCTCACCATCTGGAGACTTCACAGTGAGAGACAGGAGAGACTCGTAGGAGGAGAGGGCTCTTCGGGACACCTCATGGTTGACGTCCTCCCTCATTTCCCAGAAAGTCCAGGGTCTGGGCAGGGTCGGCACCCTACACGTTTAATCTGGGGTAGGCAAGGGTGATGATTCTTATATCTTCTCTCCTGACTGAACCTGTGAGACTCTGCTAGGATCCCAGGAGCTCTGTGCTCCAGGGTCTGGGGCCTGACCTAGCCTGCGTTCCAGTTCCAGGGAGAGGCGAGTATTGTGGCTGGAGGATTCGGGATGAATTCTTACCAAGCTGCGGGGTCATACTCGGCCCAGACACGCACGTACTCATCCAGGTGGTGGGGACCCAGGATGGAGGAGTCTCGGGTGAGGTACTCGAAGTTGTCCATGATGACGGCGACAAAGAGATTCAGCATCTGTGGGAATCCCGGGGACCAAGAGAGAGTGGAGGCAGAGACCGAGGGAATGAAGGAGTGAGTGAGAAGGATACAGACAGACACATAGACCCAAAGACATGTACACAGAGACCCAGATGAAGAGAGGGATAGAGAGAAGATGGGGAAAGGAAATGAGACAGACAGAGATCAGGGGACAGAGAGGTGATGCTCACTCACACAAGGAGGTCCGGTGAGAGGGAGATCAAGTGGAGAGATGGGGGAGAGGAAGAGAGAGACACAGAGGGAGAGAGAGATACAAAAAGACAAAAACTGGCCAGGCGCAGTGGATCACACCTATAATCCCAGCACTTTGGGAGGCTGTGGTGGGCGGATCACTTAAGGTCAGGAGTTCGAGACCAGCCTGGCCAACATGGTGAAACCTTGCCTCTACTACAAATACAAAAATTAGCTGGGTGTGGTGGCATGTGCACCTGTAATCCCAACTACTTGGGAGGTTGAAACTGAAGAATCGCTTGAACCTGGGAGGTGGAGGCTGCAGTGAGCTGAGATCTTGCCACTGCACTTCAGCCTGGGCAACAGAGCGAGACTCCATTTCAAAGAAAAAAAAAAAAAAAAAAAAAAACAGAGACAAAGACCAAGAATGAGGGAAAGAGATAGACTCGGTGAGAAGGAGGGAGGCTTCTGAGATGGGGACTAACACCAAGAGAACCACCCTGATCCCAACTCCTCCCACATCTGCCCCCAACAAGGCCAAAGTGACATATTTCTTCCCCATCAATCTTTTTTTTTTTTTTGAGACAGGATCTCATTCTGTTGCCCCGGCTGGAGTGCAGTGGTATGATCATGGCTCACTGTAGCCTCAACCTCTAGAGCTCAAGTGATCCTCCCACTTCAGCCTCCTGAGTAGCTGGGATTGCAGGTGTGCAGCACCACATGTGCAGCTAATTCAATTTTTTTTTTTTTTTTAAGAGATGAGTTTCACACCACGCTGCCCAGGCTGGTCTTGCACTCCTGGGCTCAAGTGACCCTCCCACCTCGGCCTCCCAAAGTGTTGGGATTACAGGCGTCAGCCACTACACCCAGCTGAAATGTTTCAGTGGGTCTCAAATGGGGGAATTCTGTCCCCCACTCCCACTCTCACCCCTGGAGCATGTGGCAATGTCCGGAGACATTTTTGCTTGTCACAACAGGAGGAAGGGGTGGCGTGTGTTGCTAGCATCTGGTCGGGAGAGGACAGGTATGATGCTATACACTACACTGCATGGCATGGCCCCACCCCAAAGAATCAGCCACCCCCAAATGTCAACAGTGTTGAGTGTGAGATGCTCAGGGTCACCTGATCCCAGGCTGGTTCAGAGAAGCCTTGGAGTGAAAGAGCCTTCCACACAGCCACATTCTAGAGAGAGCCACTCCCCTGAAAGGAAGCCAGGCTTAGGGAGTCCAGCCAGCCCTTCACAGTGTCCACAGACTCACCAGAAATGAGCAGAGGAAGATGAAGGAAACGAAGTAAAAATAAGCGAATTCGTTGCCACACTCTCGAGACTGGATGCCAGAGTTCTTATCACACGGCTTCCCACTGAGGCAGGAAAGCATGATGTTGTGCCAGGCTTCCCCGGTGGCACTCCTGAGGACAGTGAAAAATCAGAGACTCAGGCACCCAGCCCTGACTGGGCACCAACGCCTCCCTGGGAGGTGGAGCACACACGTCAAGCACTTGGGCTCTGGAGCTGGCCAGGCAAGCCCCAGGTGGACCACCTCCTTTTACTGGGAGCTGAGGGATGCACATTCTTGGTTGTGCATTGAAGTCCACAGAGAGCTTTGAAAAAACATCAATGCCCGTGCCCCTTTCCAGCAGACTTGGATTCAATTGGTCTATGGTGGGATTTGAGGACACTGGTATGTTTTTTTTATTTTCTTTTCCTTCTCTCTCCCTCTCCCCCTCCTCCCATCCCCTGCCTGCCCCCCCTTTTTGACAGGGTCTTGCTCTGTTAGCCAGGCTGGAGTGCAGCGGCACAATCACTGCTCACTGCAACCTCAACTTCCCAGGCTCAGGTGATCCTCCCCCCTCAGCCTCTTGAGTAGCTGGGACTACAGACACATGCCACCACTCCTGGCTAATTTTTAAACTTTTTTTTTGTAGAGATGGGGTCTCACTGCGTTGCTCAGGCTGGTCACTGGTATGCTTTAAAAGCTCCCCTCTTGGCTGGGCATGGTGGCTCACACCTGTAATCCCAGCACTTTGGGAGGCCAAGGCGGGCGGATCACAAGGTCAGGAGATCGAGACCATCCTGGCTAACATGGTGAAAACCTCATCTCTATTAAAAATACAAAAAAATTTGCTGGGCGTGGTGGCGCTCTCCTGTAGTCTCAGCTACTTGGGAGGCTGAGGCTGGAGAAGCGCTTGAACCCGGGAGGCAGAGGTTGCAGTGAGCTGAGATTGCGCCACTGTGCTCCAGCCTGGGTGACAAAGGAGATTCCATCTCAAAAAAAAAAAAAAAAAAAAGCTCCCTTCAGGCTGGGCGCAGTGGCTCATGCCTGTAATCCCAGCACTTTGGGAGGCTGGGGTGGGCGGATCACCTGAGGTCAGGAGTTCGAGAACAGCCTGGCCAACATGGTGAAACCTCGTCTCTATTAAAAATACAAAAATTAGCCAGGCGTGGTGACGGGAACCTATAATCTCAGCTACTCAGAAGGCTGAGGCAGGAGAATCGCTTGAACCCGGAAGGCACAGGTTGCGCTGAGCTGAGATCACACCACTGCACTCTAGCCTGGGCAATAAGAGTGAAACTGTCTCAGAGAAAAACGAAAACAAAAAAAGCTCCCCTCCATCCAGGTGACGGTCACCTCATACTATATTCTCCCTAGATCACCCTGTTCTAGGTATGCTGGGCTCCTCACAGTCCACAAACATGCCAGCCACACTCCTGCCTCAGGGCCTTTACACAAGCAGTCCCCTCGGCTTGGACTGCCCTTCCCCATATACCCACTGGCTCCCTCCCTTGCCAATTTCTCTCAAATGTCACACTTTCAGAGAGGCATAACCTGCCAGCCCTCTATTCTTTCTCTGTTGTTAGATTAAAAACATTATTATTAATATTTTTTACTGTGGCAAAATATACACAGCATGAAGTTTATCAACTTAACCATTTTGAAATGTACAATTCAGTGGCATTAAGTAAACTCACATTATCATGCAACTATCACCACTATAACTTTTTTTAAAAATTAAAAAGATATATTTTTGTTTTTAGAGACACAGTCTTGCTCTGTTGCCCAGGTTGGAGTGCAGTGGAACAATCATAGCTTACTGTAGCCTGGAACTCCTGGGCTCAAGCAATCCTCCCGCCTCAGCCCCCCAAGTAGCTGGGACTACAGGTGTGTGCCACTATGCCCAGTTAATTAAAAAAATTTTTTTTTGTAGATACGGGGTCTCATTATGTTGCTCAGGCTGGTCTCAAACTCCTGGGCTAAAGCGATCCTCCCACCTTGACCTCTCAAAATGTTAGAACTGCAGGCATGAGTCACTGCACCCGGCCCTATTCCCCTTTATTCTTGAAATTTGTCTCTTCCCAGCATTCTCTATAATTTGTTTCCTGGTTATTCGTCTTCCCCATGGGGATGTTAGCTCCCAAAGTGCTTAAAATGTCTCTTTTCTCTATTTCCTGGTGATTCTCGTTTTTCAGCAGTGCCTGGCATGCCGTAGGTGCTCAATAAACCTCCACTGAACAAACGAAGGAACTTTGTGTGCAGCCAAGATGACGAACCAAATAATCAAGCCTCATGGTCTGTAAGCCTATTTTCTCATCGTCGGAGAGGGGTGCCAAGAATCCCTTCCTCACAGGGTAATCAGGAAGATTCAGAGATAATGCCTGGAAAATGACCTTCATGATTATATCCCAGGGCCCTCCGCTTCTGCCCTGCTAAGATTCCTGGGCCCCCAAACGCCTATTCCCAGCCTCACGGGAAAAGAAGGATAAAAGCACATCCGGCCACCCCTACACCAGAAAAGGAGGGCACGCCCCCTACCGGAAGAGGAGGAGGAGGGCAAGCCCCCTACCGGAAAAGAAGGGTGAGGGCACGCCCCTGCCAGAAGAGAAGGAGGAGGGCATGTCTTACATTGGAAGAGGAGGGCACATCCCCTATGGGAACAGAAGGATGAAGGACGCACCCCACCCCACGGGAACATAATTATCAGAGCAGGCCCCCTTCTTACCGGAAGAGAAGCATGAGGGCCTGGAAGAAGGTCCGGAAGTTATTGTGCTCAGTGATTTGGAACTCATCTTCATCACTGTCCTCGTCCTCCACATCGATGCCGATGTTACCAAACACCTGCGGAATTGGAGGGTGACGACCAGGGGCTGCCATTCCTCCAGTGGCTTCTGGGAAACCCAGCTCAACCTCCATGGCTGCTTCTGTGGACCAGGCTCCTCTGACCCACCCCTTTCTAAGGATGGCTGCCCTCCTTGGGCCTTGGGAGGCTCTGGGAACCTTAGGGGCGTGGCACTCACCTGCATCCCAATGATGGCATAGATGAAGAAGAGCATGGCGATCAGCAGACAGACATAAGGCAGGGCCTGGTGGGAAAAAAGGCAATGAAGTAGAGTGCTGGGGGTCCCTCAGCCACACTGTCTTCCTCCCTTGTCCCAGTGCTCTGCCCCACTGGGTTGGGTGGCCACATGCTGTGCCAGAGTCCTGCCAGGGCAGGTGGGCATCTCTGGAGGCTCTAGGATGAGGCCCTTACAGCTCTGAAGACACCAGGGGCAGGAAGTTAGACAAGAGCCCTGGAGATAACAGATTCTCTGCATGACTACATCACAGAGAAACTTCCAATCTGACGTCTACGTTCAGCCAGAGCAAGGGGGTCACCCCTGCAGCCCTGGGCCAGCAGTGGGGATGAGGACTCACCTTGAAGGACTGCACAAAAGTCCAGAGAAGAATGCGGATGGTGTAACCCTGACGGAGAAGTTTGATGAGCCGGGCAGCTCGGAAGAGGCGGAGAAAGCTCAGGTTGATGAAGTTATTCTGGGGAGATGGAGGAAAAGGGGTGACCATCCACCCACCCCAAAGGGCTCAGAGCTGTCACCACTCACAGAGGCCCCTACATGAAGCCAACCAACAGGAAAAAAGCAAGCCAGACCCCAAATAAGGAGGGAGAGAGAAAGCACTATTAATGCAATGATGCGGAGGAAAAACTCGAAAAAGGAATAATGTTGGGAGAGAGAGGGTGGGAGGGAGGAAAAGGCATCAACTCAAAAGCATAAGCCCTCCCTGCCAGCCCCACCCGCAACAGGGAAAAGGAACAAAAAAGGAAGGAGGAAAAAGGAACGGGGATGGGGAAGAAATAACAAAAGAACAAGAAAAAGAAAATATATCCGAATCATCCAATCAGGAAAAAAATCGAGATGGTTTTTGTTTCTCCCAACAACCAAATGCACTGAGACGAAAGGACACAAGCCGGTCAAGTTGCGGAATCTATCACACGTGTACGATGCACAAACACCAGGGCGGGGGTGGGGGTGGAGGTCGCCAGCACGCTCAGGCCTGGTGGACATGTGCGGGTTCCGAGGGCATGTTACGCTCCGGGCCAGAAATGCATCTGTCACGGGACTCACCGGGCACCCTGCCCTGCCCTGCCCTGCCGAGCTGCCCACCCGCTCCTGCCCGCCCTGACCTCACCCCACGGCCAAGAGGAGCAGCGGCTCGAGCCAATTGGGAGAAGCGGAAGAGCATCTTTTCTTACCCCCTTGGCGAGCGGGAATGGGGAGGACGGGAGGGAGCTGGGACTGTTCGGCTGCAGGGTGAGTCCTCGCTGCCCGCTGAGTCGGAGAAGATGCATTTGGGGCCCTTTTCCCCCCTCAGGGATGGCTTCTCAGCTTCTGGGGCTGGGTGGAGTAGCACGGGACCAGGCCTGCAGGAAGCAGGAAGCACTCAGCTCCCATGGGTGGGTGAGCTCAGAAATCAGCCCGGGCCCACCAAGGGGCGGGTGCTGGGGGCTGGGAGGTGGGGCCATCCCTGCCCCCAGGACCTCCCTGGGTGGCCACTGCCTCTGCTCAAAAACCCCCTGTCTAGTCACTGCCTCTGCCTCCTCCCACCCAAGCTAAAAGAACCAGGGGGCCAGAGAGTCGGGGAGTCGGGGAGGAGACCAGCTGGAGATGGTGAACATGGACTGCCAGTGTTAAGTGGCCATCGTGGGGCTTCAAGGGACCTTGGTGGGGTGGGGGTTGGAGTCTCAAAGTCACGAGTGGGTCAAATCTAGCTAGTAAAACTGTTTTGTTGGGCCTGAGCAGTGTTTTTTCATTTGTCCTTGTTTTTAATTAAAAATTATTGCCATTGTTTAAAAATCAAGAGATTTTGCCCACCAATCTGGCTTTCTGGCAACCCCAGGCCTGCTGCGATTGCTCCCTGAAAGCCGGCCACATTCTCTCCAGTTTTCTAAGGTCCGCAGGTTATAGAAATGGCACTTGCTTTCCTGGTTGACTGGTGTCTGTTTGGCCCCCAGAGGCATTTGAGTTTGAGACCCCAGCCTCAGGCAGACATGGAAACCCTCCTTCGCTGGCCAGTACCCAGCAGGGTGAAGGCAGGAGGAGCAGAGGGTCTCTCCACACTAAGGGAAGGGGCTTAATGAGACTTGTTCTATGGGATTTGTAGGATTTGCTACAGGCCACGTAGCAAGATTTAACTTGGTCTAACCTTCACCCCCCAAATGGCACAGGGTGACCATATAGTCACAGCCTCCCTTCTGGTTTCAAAAGTGTCCTAGTTTGGGTGACGAATTACATGGGCATCCTACTTGGTGGCTTCCAGAGGGCTTTCTGGCTGCCAGATCTGTGTCTTGTGCTAGCTTTGGCCTGGGAGCTGAGAGGCAAGGACTGGAGTTCAAGGAATTTCTGAGGCTGGCAAGAGGCCTCTGGGTTTGATGGCAATGTCTAGGATGCTCTCTGGGACACATCAGTGTGTCCTTAGGCCTCTAGGATGGAGAAGGGGGCGGGGGGATCCTACCCTGACCACACTGGGCTCAACTGCTGTGAGAATGTCTCCAGCGCCTCAAACAAGCCCCCAAACCCAGCTTGGCTAACAGAGTCACTCTCTGTGCCCTGCTGCCCTGACCCCCATCCCTGCCTGGCCACCCAGCTCCACCTGGGGATGGGGCCGATGGCTCAGGTATCCCCAGCCCCCTCCCTTTCAACCCCAGAGTACAAGCCATCCCTTTCATGGGGTGGATCATAACATGTGGACTCGGCCAGGCATGCGAAGGCAGGCGGACCCTGGAAGCAGCCTCAGGAGCGGGGTTTGGGGGAGAGCAGGGGAAGCTTGCAACCATGCAAAAAAGCCAGGGATCTGGCAGGGATATGCATGCAGAAAACATGCTCCCCTTCTTGGAGTCAAGTGGGGGAGGAGACACACACGAGGGAGGTAGGGGTAGAGACGGGAAGGGTTTGGGGCAGTGGGGGAAGGGTACTAGTCTGCCCTCACCCACCCTCCACCTCTTCCTGCATCTGTACCAAGTCTTTCTACTGCCCCCAGAACTTCTGACAAGTTCCCTCTTCCTGCCTTCCACATTTCAATCCACAGCCTGGGAAGTGCAGCCTCCTCTCCTCAACGCCTCCCCTGAACTTCCTGGCTAGAATGTGACGGGGGTGGGACACAGCCCCTGGAAGGCATGAGGACGGCTCTTTTCTTTTCCAGTGCTGTGCTCAGGTATCCCTCAAGTGCTCAGAAGGATATGGAGACCACCCACCTAAGGGCTCCAGAAAAGTCCTACTACTTGTAGACCTCAGCTCCAAGCTCCAGCCCCCACAACACCTGCCTGTCTGACTTATTTCAGGCTGTCCTAAAGGCACCTCAAACTTGCTATGCCCACACCTATTCTCTTCCCCCAACCTGGTCCTTTTCTGGCACTCGCTCACCTCTATATCCCAGTTTTTTTTTTTTCCCCTAAAGACAGAGTCTCACTCTGTTGCCCAGGCTAGAGTGCAGTGGTACGACCTCGGGTCACTGCAACCTCTGCCTCCCGGGTTTAAGTGAATTCTCCTGCCTCAGCCTCCTGAGGAGCTGGGATTACAGGTGCCTGCCACCATGCATGGCTAATTTTTGTATTTTTTAGTAGAGATGGGGTTTCACCATGTTGGTCAGGCTGGTCTCGAACTCCTGAACTCAGGTGATCCTCCTGCCTCGGCCTCCCAAAGTGCTGGGATTAGAGGCTTGAGTCACGACGCCCAGCCTGTCTCCCAGTTTTAAGCCAGACCCGACTGCTCCCAGGCACCTCATCCCCTCAGTTCAGTTCTGATCTTTCCCTGGGTCCTCTAGAGATCCATCTGAGAGGGACACCCTCCCGCTGTATTCTCTCCTCCACTGTCATCTCTTGCTGTGATTCCCAGTGCCCACCTCCAGCCCAGCCTCCTGTCAAGCTGTTCCCTGCCCTGCAACCAGGGTGAGCTTGTCTAGTCACACGACCAGTCACACCTCCCCTGCTTCCTATCCTCCCAGGCCTTTCCTGGTGCTTAGGAGAAAGCCCAAATTCCACAATATAGCCCCACCCTCCCCAGCCCCGGGTCCTGTCCTCTGCTGTCTTCGTCAGCTATCTCCAGGCCAGCCTTTCTTTGCTGTCTTTGCATCAGCCACACTGCCTCGCTTGCAGATCCTGACCCCCCACAGGCTCCATCCAGGCTGTCCTGGGCCTGGAATGCTCTGTGCATCTCTCTCTGCCTTGTTAATGCTGCTCATCCTTCAGCTCGCAGTGCAGGTATAATTTTAAATGGAGTCAAGGTGTTATTTGACCGATGCCTGCCTCCCCCACCTGACTGTATGTGGTGAGAGGGGACAGTAATGGTGTCTGCTTCTGCCCATAATTCCATCTGTGGCACCAATTAGGGGCTCATTAAATGTTTGGTGGGTAAGCGCATGTGTACTGCCAGCAGGAAAGGGATCCCAAGGCAAAGATGCCATTGGGGCGTCCCTCTGAGGGCCTCATTGGTGAGTGGGAGGGGGCAGAGGCAGTTGAGATTTAACAGAACGAGGGGTGTGCAAGGGGCTGAGAAGTGGGGGAGGGAGAGAGATGTGTGCAGTATGTACTGGAGTGGGGGTACAGGGTGGGCAGATGTAGCAGAGAGGGCCAGTGTGTGTGTGTGCATGCATGCATGACTGTGTGTGGGAGACACAGAGACAGGGACGGTGAATGAGAATTAGAGGCCAGGTGCAGTGGCTCACACCTGTAATCCCAACACTTTGGGAGGCTGAGGCCAGTGGATCACTTGAGGTCAGGAGTTCGAGACCAGCCTGGCCAACATGGTGAAACCCTATCTCTACTAAAAATACAAAAAGTGGCCTGAGTGCCTGTAATCTCAGGTACTCAGGAGGTGAAGGCATGATAATCGCTTGAAACTGGGAGGTGGAGGTTGCAGTTAGCTGAGATCATGCCACTGCATACCAGCCTGGGTGACAGAGTGAGACTCTGCCTAAAAAACAAAAAAAAAAAAGGAGTGAGAGGGAGAGAATTAGAGAATGAGCGAGAAAAAGAAGAGGTCATGACTACGTGCGGTGTCTGTACATGCAGTGACTGTGTGTGCATAGTGACTGTGTGTTCAGTGTGTGGTTCAGAGTGCATAGACTGTGTGTGCAATGTATGGATACATAGTGACTGTGTGTGCATAGACTGCACAGTGACTGTGTGTGCAGTGACTGTGTGTGTGCACAGTGACTGTGTGCATAGTGACTGTATGCATAGTGACTGTGTGTGTGCATAGTGACTGTGCCTGCAGTGACTGTGTGCATAGCGACTGTGTGTTCAGTGTGTGGGTGCATAGACTGTGTGTGCAGTGTGACTGCAGTGACTGTGTGTGCAGTGACTGTGTGTGCATATTGACTGTGTGTGCAGTGACTGTGTGTGTATAGTGACAGTGCAGTGTGTGTGCACAGTGACTGTGCCTGCAGTGACTGTGCAGTGACTGTGTGTGCATAGTGATTGTGTGCAGTGACTGCATAGTGACTGTGCGCACAGTGACTGTGTGCATAGTGACTGTGTGTGTGCAGTGTCTGTGTGCAGTATCTGTGCCTGCACAGTGACTGTGCATAGTAACTGTGTGTGCAGTGACTGTGTGCAGTGACTGTGTGTGTGGTGTCTGTGTGCAGTGACTGTGCAGTGACGAGTGCATAGTGACTGTGTGCGCAGTGACTGTGTGTGCATAGTGACTGTATGTGGTGTGTGCATAGTGACTGTGTGTGCAGTGTCTGTGTGTGACTGTGTGTGCAGTGACTGCGCACAGAGACTGTGTGTGCACATAGTGACTGCACAGTGACTGTGTGCAGAGTGTGCACAGTGACTGTGTGTGCAGTGACTGTTCAGTGACTGTGTGTGCAGTGTCTGTGTGCAGTGATTGTGCGCCCAGTGACTGTGTATGCATAGTGACTGTGTTCGCAGTGACATGTGCACAGTGACTGTGTGTGCAGTGTCTGTGTGCAGTGATTGTGTGCAGTGTCTGTGTGAAGTGACTGTGTGCAGTTCTGTGTGCAGTGACTGTGAGTGTGCAGTGACTGTGTGCAGTGTGTGTATAGTGACTGTTTGCAGTGACTATGTGTATGTGTGTCTGTGTGGTGACTGTGTGCAGTGACTGTGTACGCAGTGACTGTGTGTGCATAGTGACTTTGTGTGCAGTGACTGTGTGCAGTGACTGTGTGTGTGCACAGTGACTGTGTGTGCAGTGTCTGTGTGTGCAGTGTGTACAGTGACTGTGTGTGTGCAGTGATTGTGTGCAGTGTATGTGTGCAGTGTCTGTGTGTGTACAGTGACTGTGTGTGTAGTGATTGTGTGCCCAGTGACTGTGTGCGCAGTGTCTGTGTGCATAGTGACTGTGTGTGCAGTGACTGTGTGCACAGTGACTGTGCAGTGTCTGTGTGCAGTGATTGTGCGCAGTGTCTGTGTGCATAGTGACTGTGTGTGCAGTGACTGTGTGCACAGTGACTGTGCAGTGTCTGTGTGCAGTGATTGTGTGCAGTGTCTGTGTGCAGTGACTGTGTGTGCAGTGTCTGTGTGCAGTGACTGTGTGTGTGCAGTGTCTGTGTGCAGTGACTGTGTGTGTGCAGTGACTGTGTGCACAGTGTGTGTGCATAGTGACTGTGCAGTGTCTGTGTGCGGTGACTGTGTGCAGTGACTGTACACAGTGACTGTGTGTGCAGTGTCTGTGTGTGCAGTGTCTGTGTGCAGTGACTGTGTGTGTGCAGTGTCTGTGTGCAGTGACTGTGTGTGTGCAGTGACTGTGTGACTGTGTGTGCACGTGCAGTTCAAGGCTCCAGGAGAGGGTCTCAGTGGGCCGGCCCCACATGAAGCTACCAGATCCGAGTCCGGCACTTCTGAGATCCTCTGCCTGAGAATCTTTGCCGGCACACTGCCTGGCCTTCACGTCTCCTTTATTAGCCTTGGAGAGTCAAGCCTCTGCTGGTCAAGGCCAAAGATCTTGTGGGCTTGAGATGGAGGTTTGGGGACAGCAGGATGGAGAGAGCTGGAGGGGCAAGGAGACAGTTGGCAGCTTTCCTGGGGCCTGGAGTCCATGGAGCTGAACGGGGGACAGGAGAGGTGAGAGGCGGCTGGGAGTGGATTTGCCTCCATTGTCTCTGAGTGTACGGGATGTGTGTGCCGGATGGGGCGAGAGACAGAGGTGCTGCGCTGGGAAAACCCATCCCTTTCTCTGCAAAAGATGCAAAACACCCCAAACAGAAAACCTCCATTCAGAACCTGATAAAAAACAGCCAGAGTCTGCAGGAAGTGGGAGGCACAGGGGCTGGGGGCGGGAGGACAGACAGACAGACAGAGGGGAGCAGAGGGGTGGGGAGAGCGTCAGGCATCCCACGTTGGAGAGGCAGGGTGTGGCATGCAATGCCGATGCGAGGAGATGCGTTCACAGTTAATGTAAGGCATTTAGACTTCAGAAAGAAGTAAGACCAACCGGATTCTAGATGCAGATGTTGAAGATGAGGGGGAGCGGGCGGGCGGGGGCAGTTGGGGAGGCGTGTTCAGCATTTTTTAGGTTGATTTGTAACCAGTGCCAAAAAACCAATGGGTTTCGGTTCCCGGGCGGGGAGTGGGGGTGGTGGTGGCGGTGGGTTGGGAGATAAGTCATTGGTGTATGAACACACAGACCATGTCATGGATGAACAAATGAATTTCATAGTGCATTTTGATTGGATGAGTTTTTCAGACGGCGTTGCGCCAATATACAGTTTTAAGAGCAGGCATGAAAAGAGACAAGACAAGAAACACAGTCATTATCCATTGCACACAGGGCAAACCCACGTCACCCCAGCCACTTGGGGGCGGCAGCTGAGGCAGCACTGGTTAGTACTGCTGCATGCCCTCTGCCCCCTAAACCCCAGGGACCTGCCCTCCCAAGAATCTGGCACTTCCTGTCTCAGCCTGGCCAAGCCCTGGCCTCAGAATTAGTGGGCTTACCTGGGAGGCAGAAAGGGGCAACTGAGACCTCCTTGCCCGCCAGGACATGCCTCTCCCTACTCCAGGTTGGGACTTAATTGTCCTAGAAGCACCCAAACACCCACCCACCATCTTTCCCTCAAATTGATTATAATTCAGGGCTGGCTAACACAACTACACACCCATTCACAATAACAACAACAATAGCAGTAATAATGACAACCACCATTCTCAAACTCCTGGTTTCCTGGCAGGTTCTGTGCCAAGCACTTCACGTTGATTTATTTCTTTCTCTTTTTTCTTTTCTTTTCTTTTCTTTCTTTCTTTTTCTTTTCTTTTCCTTCCTTCCTTCCTCTCTTTCTTTCTCCTTCCTTCCTTCCTTCCTTCCTTCCTTCCTTCCTTCCTTCCTTCCTTCCTTCCTTCCTTTCTTTCTTCTTTCTTTTCTCTCTCTCTCTCTTTCTCTTTCTTCTTTTTTTTTTGAGACAGAGTTTCACTCTGTTGCTCAGGCTGGAGTGCAGTGGCACAATGTTGGCTCACTGCAACCTCTTGCCTCCTGAGAATCAAGTGATTCTCCTGCCTCACTCCTCCTGAGTAGCTGGGATTACAGGCACCTGCCACCACGCCCGGCTAATTTTTGTATTTTTAGTAGAGACAGGGTTTCACCATGTTGGCCAGGCTGGTCTTGAACTCCTGACCTCAAGTGATCCACCCGCTTTGGCCTCCCAAAGTGCTGAGATTACAGGCGTGAGCCACCGCACCTGGCCCATTGATGCTCTTACTTGTAAAAACTTCCTATCTCCCTCCCTAGAATGTCAGCTCTGTGGGAGCAGACATTCTGTATTCTTGGTCTGTTTTGTTTGGCACCCTTCCTTCTTGCTCTGTCTCCAGCACCTATAATCACACCTGGCACACAGTAGGTGCTCAATGAATGTCTTTTGAGTGCATTCATCAATGTGAGTCTTGCAAGTGTCTGAGGCTGGTTGCAATAGTTAGCCACTCTACATGAGAAGAGATAGCACAAGTTGTCCAAGATCAAACAGCTGGTAGGGAGGGCTGGGAGCTGTTTGGCTACTGCAATAGTCCTTATGTCCATGAACACCTCATGCCCCATCTTCCTGCCAGCCAGGAGAACAGGCCGTTGGAACCTATCCCTACAGCTGTCTTACTGTAGTGAGAGTGAAGGTTTACTGAAGTGGTGATTGAAGGTTTCAGCTAACTTCCTCCACCCCAACTGCCCTTCTGGGGAGCGGGACCATCCCTCCAACCTCTTGACCCAAAGGGACATTGGTTCAAGGCTGTCTTGTGTGTAGCTGGGTGGCAAGATATTTTGACTGCCAGCTGGAGCTCCAGCCCTCTCTAGAAACTCAGGACAATGGCCAGGTGGGGGCGCCCCAGTGGAGAGAGATCCCAGGTGGGCAAGAACCCTCTAGAGGAAGGTTTCAGAGAGAGAGTGAGGGGAAGGGGAAAATTCTGGCTCACTGGAGCTGAAGGCAAATAAGCGTGTATCACTTGGGTGCAGGTGCCGTGGGACACATCAAAGAATGGCCCCCTCTTTTGTTTAGTTCCCCAGCCCCTCTTGGCCTTCTAGGAGGGAAGAGCAGGCTAACGGATCCTTTTCTGTAGGGTGATCTGACTGGGACACCTCAGGAGCTGTCAGTGTACTCTCAGGAGTCACCCAGGCCTGGCTTTGTGACTTTGGGAGTGTCTCTCACTTCCCCAGGCATTGAAGATCAGTTTTCTTTCTTTTTATTTTTTTGAGACGGAGTTTCGCTCTTGTCACCCAGGCTGGAGTGCCATGGTGTGATCTCGGCTCACTGCAACCTCCGCCTTCCGGGTTCAAGCGATTCTCCTGCCTCAGCCTCCCGAGTAGCTGGGATTACAGGCATGTGCCACCACGCCTGGCTCATTTTTTTGTATTATCAGTAGAGACAGGGTTTCACCATGTTGGCCAGGCTGGTCTTGAACTCCTGGCCTCAGGCGATCCACCGGCTTCGGCCTCCCAAAGTGCTGGGATCACAGGCGTGAGCCACCGTGCCTGGCTGAGGGTCAGTTTTCCCATCTGTGAAATGGGGCAATACCCTCTTTCTCAGGCCTGACCACACTCAGTTCTATTCTCCTGACTTCTCTGCCTGCTCTGAGCATCATATTCAGCTTCCTTCTGGTTTACCTTGGCCAATGGGAGGCTCTGGCAGGAGATAAGGGACGAGGGGAGAGAAAGGTTGGGGTGTTTCTCTTATTGCACTCCACCTGCTTTGGCCCTGGTCTCTGTCCCTCCACATTGACAGGACAGGTCCCATTTGGTGGCATCTCCTGGCCTCCTGCTCAGGTTCCCTCCCCACTTCAGCACCTGGGCAGGTAATGGCTCCCTACGGTAGCTAGTCACTGGGCACCTTGCCACCCTTGTGGGTCCCCTTCCCTTCCCTTCCACCAGTGATCTCTGCATCTGGGTGCCTTCAGCTGAACCCTCCGAGGGAATTCTCTTACAAGCTGAGACCGAGACCTCTACCCTGAGCCAATCCACGTAAACCACTTAGCACAGTTCCCTGGCACACAGCAAGGCTGCGATTCTTGTGAGCTATTGTTATTTTTATTGTTATTAAGATGACATTGATATCACCCTTAACCCTTGGCTTTGATGCCCTTTGACCACTGCTTCCCCCTGCAAGGATCTTCTACCCTCCCCTCAATCTCCTGAGGGACCTCAAGCCTGGGCTCACTGGCAGATGGCCAAGGAGAGGGTCTGGGACAGGAACTCTAGGGGCCCTGAGTCTTCCAGAAAAGGAGAAGGGCAATGTGTCCTGTGGGGCCACTACGGAGAGGTCCAGAGACCCCCATGTTGAGAGTCTCCCAGGCCTGGGGCTAGAGGAGGGAAGACACCCTGGGGACCCCACTATGGCCCTGGGAGTCGTGTTCCCACTCTGGCCTGAGGGCTGTGGCTCTCTCCTGCCCATGAACCAGGAGCGGGTTGGTTTAAACAAAATTGACTTGAAACTCATTCTTGCTGGGCTCCTGACATGGGGTGGTGTTTGGGAGCCGGCTCCGCTTTAGGAGCTTTTAAGTGTCTCAGTTCCCTCAACGTACGCATCTGCATTATTCATTCCTAGGCCAGACTGCAGGGAGGCCCACCCCTCAGTGCTGGACCTACAGCCAGGCTTTGGTCGCCCCCATCTCCCCACGATGCCCTCTTGAGGGGCTGCCCTTGTCCCCAGGGGCCCCAGTTCTCCCTCTCTGGTCATGGCCAAGTGCTGGCTCAAGCAGCTGTGGCTATTGGGACCCACTGCTTCTGGAAATGCTCCCCCGCCCCCCGCCACCTGCTTTGTCCAGCCCAGAGTCACCCAGAGAGAAGCTGGTGGGAGACTTACCCCAAACTCAGTCACGAGGATATCGGTGATGCTGCCCAGAACAGTCACAAAGTCGAAGATGTTCCAGGCATCGCGGAAATAATTCTAGAATGGGGACCCACAAGACAGAGATGCCAACAGAGGGCTTGGTTCCCGGCCCCCCTAGGCTGGCTGGGGGCATGTTAGAGGCACAGCTGCCAATCAGCGGAGTGCCTGGGACAGTTGTGGTTGTTCAAAGGGCTGCGGTAAAGGCTGTTCAACATCATCTGCGCTGAGTCTACCTCCCTGGGAACCCCTGGGGGCCTTCCCATGATTGGCCTGGCCCCACAGGGGGCCTCCAGTCCCTGCTTCAGCTCCATGGGGCTGGGGCTGCTCTTCAGAGCTGTGGCTTATCTCTCCAGCATTTTTGAGGGCTCCTGAGACCCCAGGGGCTTTATAAATGACATCATTGAGATCCTCATGAAGATCCTGGAGGGAATGGTTATCACCCATTTTCTTTCTTTCTTTTTCTTTTTTGAGATGGAGTCTCACTCTGTCACCCAGGCTGGAGTGCAGTGGCGCGATCTTGGCTCACTGTAACCTCTGCCTCCTGGGTTCAAGCAATTCTCCTGCCTCAGCCTCCCAAGTAGCTGGGACCACAGGTGCATGCCACCACACCCAGCTAATTTTTGTATTTTCAGTAGAGACGGGGTTTCATCATGTTAGTCAGGCTGGTCTCGAACTCCTGACCTCAAGTGATCTGCCCACCTCGGCCTTCCAAAGTGTTGGGATTACAGACGTGAGCCACCGCTCCCAGCTATACCCATTTTCTAGGAGGTGACCAAGCCACTCATCTGCCTGAGGCTAGCAGCACAGAGATGTAAAGCCAGGATTTGAACCCAGGCCTCAGAGAGCCCATAGTCTGTTCAGGACCCCACTAGGTTGGCAGCATACTTGAGAAGAAAGGAGACTGGGTTCAAATCCCAACTCTGCAACCAGAGCTGTGTGGCTATGGGCAAGTGGCTTAACCTCTCTGGGTCTCCATTTCCTGATCTGGAGGAGGATAGTAACAGGGTACAGAACAGGAACTGGACAGGGGGCTTTGGGGCCTTTCAGGCACATGCACTTCCTGGCCCCCTTGTGTTTAGACAGGGCCATGTGTGTCTAGGTGCAGCGATGTGCTGTGAGTGGAAGCAGTGTGGTCACTTTCTGGTCAGCATTGGCCTCTCTAGCCTCTCAGCCCTGGGCTTGGTGACCAGTAACATTTCGAATGGCAGCTACTCTGTGAGGCTGGGTCCCTGAGTAACTATGAGGCAAAAAGCTTCCCTGCTGAGTGTAAAAAAACCTTCCCATCAATTTAAGTCACTGAGATGTGGGGGCTGTTTGTTACTACAGCTTCACTTGATCTATCCTGACTGCTACATTCCTGGGCTGGGTGCTGGCTCAAGGGGAAACACAAGCATAGCCTTTCTGTTGCTAAAATATGGAAATACTCCACATTATTTGGAAAACAGTCACAGCCTCAAGTCCCACAAGGTCTCCTCCTATCTCTGACTCCCCTCAACCGGGTACTGACATGGTGATGGATGGCATCCTAGTCTGGACCCAAGAGTCTGGGTCAAAGAGATGGCCCTCCCCTTTGGGGTCAGTGGGACTCAAAACACAAAACACAGGGCCTTCTCAGCATCTTCGCAGAAGCAGAGGCCAGGTCAGGGGTTGCGGTGGTCAGTGTGACCCTGAAGTAGCCCCTCTACCTCACAGAGAAGGAGCCTGACTTCAGAGCTGTGCTTCCCTCCTAGTTGAAGTGCCTGGGGCCTCTGCGCCCTTCTCTGGGAGGCAGCGGTAACACAGCAATCAGACAATGAATGTGGGTCGCCGAGCATGGAATATACAGTAGGTGCTCAACAGATGGGATATTGCTGTTTCGCAACTGCCTATAAAAGGAATTCAGGGGGCTGGGCGCGGTGGCTCACACCTGTAATCTCAGAACTCTGGGAGGCTGAGGCAGGTGGATCACGAGGTCAGGAGATCAATACCATCCTGGCTAACACAGTGAAACCCCATCTCTACTAAAAATACAAAAAAAAAAAAAAAAAAAAAAAAAAAAAAAAAAAAAATTAGCCAGGCGTGGTGGCAGGCACCTGTAGTCCCAGCTACTCGGGAGGCTGAAGCGGGAGAATGGTGTGCACCTGGGAGGCAGAGCTTGCAGTGAGCAGAGATTGCACTACTGCACTCCAGCCTGGGCCACGGTGCGAGACTCCGTAAAAAAAAAAAAAAAGGGGCCAGGCGCGGTGGCTCAAGCCTGTAATCCCAGCACTTTGGGAGGCCGAGACGGGCGGATCACGAGGTCAGGAAATCGAGACCATCCTGGTTAACACGGTGAAACCCCGTCTCTACTAAAAAATACAAAAAACTAGCCGGGCGAGGTGGCGGGCACCTGTAGTCCCAGCTACTCGGGAGGCTGAGGCAGGAGAATGGCATAAACCCGGGAGGCAGAGCTTGCAGTGAGCTGAGATCCGGCCACTGCACTCCAGCCTGGGCGACAGAGCGAGACTCCGTCTCAAAAAAAAAAAAAACAAAAAAAAAACAAAACAAAAACAAACAAACAAAAAAGGAATTCAGGTCCTACTGACACTTTTGGCATTTTGGTAGATGTTGTTGGGGCCCTGCCCATATCTCATCTGCACACCTACAGTACATTACTTGGCCCAGGGTCTCTCTCTGGCTGCACATGTGTTAGGGAATTAATAGCTCCCCTGGGAATGGCCTTTGATTATGTCTGATGGGCACTGGAGGATAAACACCCCAACTCCCTCCTGGTGAGGTGGGATGACTCTGTGCTATGTGCTCTCTGCTGCCTCCTGGAGGTCCCCACTGAAACTGAGCCCCATTTGTCCACAGCAGGAACTGGCTTAATAATACACTCTTTCCTGGTTGCCTTTCTGTCCCTGTGTCTCTTCCCCTGTCCCTTACTGCCTTGCATCCCAGATAAATTCCTTGCACTCAATCCTTATCTCAGGCTCTGCTTCTGTGGGAGTCCAAAGACAACTTTATAGGCGTTTGGTCACAGACCTCAACTCCTAGGCTAGAGAGCTCCCCTCTAACTCCCAAATGTTACACGGGGAACTTGTGGCTTCATTTAAAACTGAAAGGGGAGACCAGACATGGTGGCTCATGCCTATAATTCCAGCACTTTGGAAGGCCAAGGAGGGACAACTGCTTGAGGCTATGAGTTCAAGACCAGCCTGGGCAACAGAGTGAGACCCCCATCTCAGAAACAAAAACAAAAACAAAAACAAAAACACCAGAAAGCAGAGGGGAAGCTCAGTGCTGGCTCTTGCAGGATTGGCAGGGTGAGGGAGATGCAGCTCCAGGCCCCAGTGGAAGAATCACTTCACCAGCAGAAGACCAACTCAGAATGAAATAACTGCAGGCTGGGTGCTCACGCCTGTAATCCAACTGGAATATGAGGGTGGGAAAGCCCCAGGGCAGGTCCCTGAAAAGTAGGGGCTAGGCCGGGCCTGGTGGCTCACACCTGTAATCCCAGCACTTTGGGAGGCTGAGGCGGGCAGATCACCCGAGGTCAGGAGTTGGAGACCAACCTGGCTGACATGGTGAATCCCTGTCTCTGCTAAAAATACAAAAATTAGCTGGGCGTGATGGTGGCCACCTGTAATCCCAGCTAGTCGGGAGGCTGAGGCAGGACAATTGCTTGAACCTGGGAGGCAGAGGTTGCAGTGAGCCAAGATTGCACCACTGCACTCCAGCCTGGGTGACAGAGTGAGTAGCCACCTCAAAAAAAAAAAAAAAAAAAAAAAAAAAAAAAAAAAAAAAAACTACAGATTCAGTAATTCCCCCTGCTTCATCAAACCAAATGAATCAGAACCTCTAGGGGTAGGCTCAGGGTATCATTTAATTTTAAGAAATTTCCCGAAGTGCTTCTTTTTTATTTTTTAGAGTCTGGGTCTTGTGTTGTGTCCAGGCTGGAGGGCAGCAATGTGATCACAGCTCACTGCAGCCTTGAACTCCTGGGCTTAAGTAATCCTCCTGCCTTAGCCTGCCTTAGCCTAAGTAGTTAGGACAACAGTCATGTGCCACTATGCTGGCTAATTTTTCATTTTTTTTGTAGAGATGAGGTCTTGCTATGTTGCCCAGGCTGGTCTAAAACCCCTGGGTTCAAGCAATTCTCCTGCCTTGGCAGGAGTCCCAAAGTGCTGGGACTATAGGCATAAGCCATCACACCTGGCCTCAAGTGCTTCTAATAAGTATCATCTCTACCAAAGCAAAGCCACTGTTTTGGAAGAAAAAGGTCCATTATTAGGACCCCTTTCCTAGCATTTATTTATTTATTTTGATACAGGGTCTTGCTCTGTCACCCAGGGTGGGGTGCAGTGGCTCAATCACGACTCACTGCAGCCTTGACCTCCTGGGCTGAATCCATCCTCCAACCTCAGCCTCCTGAGTAGATGGGACTGCAGGTGCACGCCACCACACCAGGCTAATTTTTGTACTTTTTGTAGAGACAGAATCTCACTGTGTTGTCCAGGTTGGTCTCAGGCTCCTGGGCTCAAGCGATCCACCCGCCTGAGCCTCCCAAAATGCTGAGATTACAGGTGTCAGCCACCGTGCCTGGCCCCTAGCATTTACTGAGTGCTCACTCCAGGCCAGGTTTTATCCTCAGTTCTCTACGTGCATATTAGTGCATTTGCTGCTTACCAGGGCTCTGCTGAGGTGGAGGGGGAAGATGGCTCCTTTTAATGATGGGGAGGTGACAAAGCTTGTATAGGACCAGGCAAGATCTGAACCTAGAACTCTGGTGCTAAAGCTGATGCCCCTAACCATCTCCGTAAGCCAAGGTGGGAACTTGGTTTCCTGAGACCCTGGCTGAGACCCAGGCTGTAGGTCATTCTCTTCAAAGGGATGGACTAAGCTGGTGGTCAAGAGAACGGATGTCCTGGTTCAAGTCTCGCCTTGGCCACACACTGGGGGCCTGCAATAGGTCACTTTACTTCAAGTCCCAGCCCATTAGCATAAGCCTTCCTCACCTTATTTTTTTTTTTTTTTTTTTTTTGAGACAATGTCTCGCTCTGTCACCCAGGCTGGAGTGCAATGCCTGATCTTGGCTCACTGCAACCTCCACCTCCCGGGTTCAAGAGCTTCTCGTGCCTCAGCCTCCCGAGTAGCTGGGATTATAGGCATGCGCCATCACGCTCTGCTAATTTTTGTATTTTTAGTAGAGATGGGGTTTCACCATGTTGTCCAGGCTGGTCCTGAACTCCTGACCTCAAGGGATCTGCCTGCCTCAGGCTCCCAAAGTGCCGGGATTATAGGTATGAGCCATCACACCCAGCCCTCCAATTTTTTAAAAATAATTTTCATTTTCTTATTATTTATTTATGTATTTTTTGAGATGGAATCTCACTCTGTCGCCCAGGTTGGAGTGCAGTGGCACGATCTCGGCTCACTGCAACCTCCACCTCCTGGGTTCAAGCGATTCTCCTGCCTCAGCCTCCTGAATAGCTGAGACTACAGGCGCGTACCACCACAAAAAATATTTTTTTGTATTTTTAGTAGAGATGGGGTTTCACCATGTTAGACAAGATGGTCTCAATCTCCTGACCTTGTGATCTACCCGCCTCGGCCTCCCAAAGTGCTGGGATTACAGGCGTGAGCCACCGTGCCCGGCCAATTTTTATTCTTTTAGGGATGGGGTCTCACTCTGTCACTTAGGCTGAAGTGCAATGGTGCAATTGTAGCTCATTGCAACTCTGACTAACTGGGTTCAAGCAATATTCTTGCTTCAGTCTCCTGAGTAGCTAGGACTATAGATGTATGCACTATGCCTGTTTGATTTTTAATTTTTAATTAAAAAAAATTTTTTTTGAGACAGTCTTGCTCTGTCACCCAGGCTGGAGTGCAGTGGTGTGATCTTGGCTCACTGTAAGCTCTGCCTCCCGGGTTCACGCCATTCTCCTGCCTCAGCCTCCTGAGTAGCTGGGACTACAGGCGCCTGCCACCACGCCTGGCTAATTTTTTATATTTTTAGTAGAGATGAGGTTTCACCATGTTAGCCAGGATGGTCTTGATCTCGTGATCTGCCTGCCTCGACATCCCAAAATGCTGGGATTACAGGCGTGAGCTACTGCACCTGGCTTAATGTTTTGTTTTTGAGACAGAGTCTCCCTCCGTTGCCCAGACTGGAGTGCAGTGGCACAATCCTGGCTCCCTCCACCTCCTGAGTTCAAACTATTGTCACACCTCAGCCTCCTGAGTAGCTGGGATTATAGACGTGCACCACCATGCCCAGCTAATTTTTGTATTTTTAGTAGAGAGGGGGCTTCACTATTTTGGCTAGGCTGGTCTTGAACTCCTGGTCTCAACAGATCTGCCCACTTTGGCCTCCCAAAGTGCTGGGATTGCAGGCATGAGCCACTGTGTCCAGCCTTTTTTTTTTTTTTTTTTTTTTTTTGTAGAGATGGAGTCTTGCTATGTTGTCCAGCCTGGTCTTGAACTCTTGGCTTCAAGTAATCCTCCCACTTTAGCCACCCAAACTGCTGGGCTTACAGGTGTGAACTATAATACTTTTTTTTTTTTTTTTGAGACGGAGCCTTGCTCTCGCCCAGGCTGGAGTGCACTGGCGCTATCTTGGCTCACTGCACGCTCCGCCTCCCAGGTTCACGCCATTCTCCTGCCTCAGCCTCCCGAGTAGCTGGGACTACAGGCGCCCGCCACCTCGCCTGGCTAATTTTTTGTATTTTTTAGTAGAGTCGGGGTTTCACCATGTTAGCCAGGATGGTCTTGATCTCCTGACCTTGTGATCTGCCTGCCTCGGCCTCCCAAAGTGCTGGGATTACAGGTGTGAGCCATCGTGCCCAGCCTTTGTTTTGAGACAGTCTCGCTCTGTCGCCAGGCAGGAATGCAGTGGCATGATCTCGGCTCACTGCAACCTCCACCTCCCATGTTCAAATGATTCTCCTGCCTCAGCCTCCCGAGTACCTGAGACTACAGGCATGCGCCATCATGCCCAGCTAATTTTTGTAGTTTTTAGTAGAGACAGGGTTTCACCATGTTGGCCAGGGTAGTCTGGATCTCTTGACCTCGTGATCTGCCCGCCTCTGCCTCCCAAAGTGCTGGGGTTACAGGTGTGAGCCACTGTGCCCAGCCAACTATAATACTTTTGTATGTATTCTGTGAACCCCCTTGGCCACGTGAGACTAGCCCTGGCTATTTTATTTTATGTGTAAAGACTTGTAAATGCATAACAAAACAGCCAGGACTGCAAGGTTACCTTTTATAATAGCTATCAAAATATTTTTTAAGGCTGGGCATGGTGTCTCATGCCTGTAATCCCAGCATTTTGGGAGGCCGAGGCAGGCAGATTGCTTGAGGCCAGGAGTTTGAGACTAGCTTGGCCAACATGGTAAAACCCCGTGTCTACTAAAAATACAAAAATTAGCTGGGCCTGCTTGTGTGTGTCTGTAGTCCCAGCTACTCAGAAGGCTGAGATGGGAGAATCACCTGAATCCAGGAGGTGGAGGTTTTGGTGAGCCACTGCACTCCAATTTAGACAACAGAGTAAGACTCTGTCTCAAAAAAAAAAAAAGAAAAAAAAAAAAAGTTTTAAAAATGGTGATCTAGGCCGGGCGCGGTGGCTCACACCTGTAATCCCAGTACTTTGGGAGGCCGAGGTGGGTGGATCACAAGGTCAGGAGATCGAGACCACGGTGAAACCCTGTCGAGACGGGGCAGGAGAATGGCGTGATCCCGGGAGGCGGAGCTCGCAGTGAGCTGAGATCACGCTACTGCACTCCAGCCAGAGGGACAGAGCGAGACTCCGTCTCAAAAAAAAAAAAAAAAAAAAAAAAATGGCGATCTAACAATGAATATACTTCATTAACATACTGAATAAAAAGGTTTAATCACAAGCAGCATTTTAAAGCAATGATGAATGCAAATTAAATGTTAAGGTATCTGCAGCCCTTAAAATGCAGTATGAAAATATCTGATGTTTGTAAGTGACACAGGTCATGTTGCTAATATTAAGGGTTGATAATACTAATAACCCTTGTTATCTCCCTTTAAGATGGAAGGAAATGTTAAAATTTAGTTATTGGCTGGTGAAAAATAAAGATGTATTTATTTTTAGTATCATTTTTTTTTGAGACTCGCTCTGTTGCTCAGGCTGGAGTGCAGTGGTATGATCTCAGCTCACTGTGGCCTCCACTTCCTGGGTACAAGCGATTCTCCTGCTTCAGCCTCCTGAAAAGGTGGGATTACAGGCACCCACAAGCACGCCAGGCTAATTTTTTGTGTTTTTAGTAGAGATAGGGTTTTGCCATGTTGGCCAGGGTGGTCTCGAACTCCTGGGCTCAAGTGATTTGCCCACCTCTGCCTCCCAAAGTGCTGGGATTACAGGTGTGAGTCACTGTGTCCTACCTCTGTGTTTCTTTTTTAAACGTGGAGTCTTGCCGTTGCCCAGGCTGGGGTGCAGTGGCATGATCATAGCTCACAGCAAACTCCACCTCCAGGGCTCAAAATATCTTCCCACCTCAGGCTCCCGAGTAGCTGGGACTACAGGCACGAGTTACCATGCCTGGCTAATTCTATATATATATATATATATATAAATATAAATATATATATATATATATATTTTTTTGTAGGGACAGGGGCTTGCTTTGCTGCCCAGGCTGGTTGAGAACTCCTAGCTTCAAGTGATCCTTCTGTCTTGGCCTCCTGAAGTGCTAGGATTACACGCATGAGCCACTGTGCTCAGCCTGATTTCAGTTTTCTTTCTTTCTTTTTTTTTTGCAACAGAGTTTCACTCTTGTTGCTCAGGCTGGAGTGCAGTGGTGTGATCTCGGCTCACTGCAACCTCTGCCTCCCAGGTTTAAGCAATTCTCCTGCCTCAGCCTCCCAAGTAGCTGGGATTACAGGCATGCGCCACCACACCGGGCTAATTTTGTATTTTTAGTAGAGACAGAGTTTCTCCATGTCGGTCAGGCTGGTCTCCAACTCCCAACCTCAGGTGATCCGCCCACCTTGGCCTCCCAAAGTGTTGGAATTACAGCGATGAGCCACCTCGCCCAGACTGATTTCAGTCTTCTTATCTCTAAAATGGATGCTAACAACTCCCAGCATGATGACTCCTATCATTTTGAGGAACTGAATACATAAGCAGCCATATAGTAACACTCATGTTTGGGTCTCCCTGGGACTCCTTGGCAAACACAAGAATGCCTAAGTAGGATCTGTGGCCACTGGCAGGATGCCGAAGCCATCCTGGAGGTTGGGGGTCTTGGGGCCATGTGGGAAGACCATCGTCCAGCACCCATTGCTCCCCCTTGGGCTTCTCCCAAGCCCATAGCTGTAGCCCCAAGGTGGTACTTACCAGAATCCCAAAAGCCATGACTTTCAGCACACATTCCAGAGAGAAGAGGGAGGTGAAGACGATGTTGAACACCCTCAGGGCGTTTTCATAAGCAACAGAAGCCCCATAGAACTAGGGGTAAAGAAGCAGGAGTGGCAGGGGTTAGTGAGCAGGGGTGGGGAGTGGGAAGTGGGGAGGCAGCTTCATGGCTGTTCTCCAGGCAACACTCCGGCCCCAGGCAAGGCTGAACAATCTCACTGTTGGGAGGCATAGTTCAGGAAAGCCCAGCTCTCCGCTGGACTAGGCTCTTCTTTTCCCATCACAAAAACAAAAACTTGGCCAGGCGCGGTGGCTCAAGCCTGTAATCCCAGCACTTTGGGAGGCCGAGACGGGTGGATCACGAGGTCAGGAGATTGAGACCATCCTGGCTAACATGGTGAAACCCCGTCTCTACTAAAAAAATACAAAAAACTAGCCAGGCGAGGTGGCAGGCGCCTGTAGTCCCAGCTACTCGGGAGGCTGAGGCAGGAGAATGGCATAAACCCGGGAGGCAGAGCTTGCGATGAGCTGAGATCCGGCCACTGCACTCCAGCCTGGGCGACAGAGCGAGACTCCGTCTCCAAAAAAAAAAAAAAAACTTTCCCCTGTCTCTCTTTTTTTTGGTAGACGGGGTCTTCCTGTTTTGCCCAGGCTGGCCTCGAACTCACAATCCTCCTACCTTAGCCTCCTGATAGCTGGGACTATAGGCATACACCATTGCGCCTGGCTGAATTATACTTTTTTTTTCCCTTTTTTTTTTTTTTTTTTTTTTTTTGAGAACGAGTCTCACTCTGTCGCCCAGGCTGGAGTGCAGTGACACGATCTCGGCTCACTGCAGGCTCCGCCTCCCAGGTTCACGTCATTCTCCTGCCTCAGCCTCCCAAATAGCTGGGACTACAGGTGCCCGCCATCACGCCCAGCTAACTTTTTGTATTTTTAGTAGAGACGAGGTTTCTCCGTGTTAGCCAGGATAGTCTCGATCTCCTGACCTCGTGATCTGCCTGCCCTGACCTCCCAAAGTGCTGGGATTACAGGTGTGAGCCACTGTGCCCGGCCTCCTTATTTTTTTTGAGATGGAGTCTCACTCTGTCACCCAGGCTGGAGTGCAGTGGTGTGATCTCAGCTCACTGCAACTTCTGCCTCCTGGGTTCAAGCCATTCTCATGCCTCAGCCTCTCAAGCAGCTGGGATTGTAGGTGTGTGCCATCATGCCCAGCTAATTTTTGTATTTTTAGTAGAGACAGGATTTCATCATGTTGGCCAGGATGGTCTTAAACACCTGATCTCAAGTGATCCGCCTGCCTCGATCTCCCAAAGGGCTGGGATTACAGGTGTGAGCCACCACGCCTGGCCACTATGATTGTTTTTGAAGTGCCGTGAAGGCACTAAGGTCCCTGCATCAACTTTCTCATTCAATCCTCTCACCTCCTCTGGAGGGGGCAAAGGTGCTATTATTATCATTCCCATTTTATTGACAGGGAAACCGAGTCCCCAGAAAGTCACTGGTTGCTTGCGCAAAGTTAAATGAATGAAATGGCAGAGCTGGGCTTGAATCCACACTTTGGAGTCCAAAGCACAGGGTGAAAGGTTTTCAGTTTTTTTTTTGGAAGCAGCTCCTTGTCCCTGGGGATTTCAGGGCCCTTGCCTACCCCTCCTCCCTCATTTCTATTTCTTTTTTTTTTTTTGAGATGGAGTCTCGCTCTGTCACCCAGGCTGGAGTGCAGTGGCCGGATCTCAGCTCACTGCAAGCTCCGTCTCCCGAGTTTACGCCATTCTCCTGCCTCAGCCTCCCGAGTAGCTGGGACTACAGGCGCCTGCCACCACACCCGGCTAGTTTTTTGTATTTTTTAGTAGAGACGGGGTTTCACTGTGTTAGCTAGGATGGTCTCGATCTCCTGACCTCGTGATCTGCCCGTCTCGGCCTCCCAAAGTGCTGGGATTACAGGCTTGAGCCACCGCGCCCGGCCTCTTTTCTTTTCTTTCTTTTTTTTTTTTTTTTTGAGATAGAGTCTCGCTTTTGTTGCCCAGGCTGGAGTGCAATGGCGCGATCTCGGCTCACAGCAACCTCCGCCTCCCGGGTTCAAGCGATTCTCCTGCCTCAGCCTCCTGAGTAGCTGGGATTACAGATGCGCACCACTATGCTTGACTGATTTTGTATTTTTAGTAGAGATGGAGTTTCTCCATGTTGGTCAGGCTGGTCTCGAACTCACGACCTCAGGTGATCTGCCCGCCTCGGCCTCCCAAAGTTCTGGGATTACAGGCGTGGGCCACCGCGCCCGGCCCCCTCATTTCATTAATCAAACATTTATAGACAGCTTCTTGTTCCGTCCGAACCAGATCCTTGTTGGACTCTAGGAATTCAGGGGTGAGGTCCTCACAAGTGGGTGGGGGACACTGTCGTGCAACCTGACGCTGATTTTTGTGGCAGGTGACATAAAGATAGGATAGGATGCCTGCTAAGACGGGCACCTCAAGCAGTCTTGGGTGGTCAGGGAAGGTTTTCTGGAGGAAGAGGTCTGCAGGTACAGCTGGGAAGAAGCAGTTGGCCAGGGGGAGTGGTGGGAACCGTGTGTCAGGTAGAGGGAACAGCAGGAACAAATCACAGCAGGTGATCCAGAATGTGGTCTGTCTGGGAAACTGCAGATGGTTTCATTTCACGAGGGTCGAGGCAGGAACGAGGTGGGGCTTAAGCAGTGCTGGGGGTTGGTGTAAGGCGCTTACCTTCATCATAAGCACGATGGTGTTGAGGGCGATCATGGCCATGATCGTGTACTCGAAAGGCGGAGACACCACGAACTGCCACATGCGGTACTGGAAGCTCTGCTTGTTCTGCGGCATGTGTCGGGTCAGCGGCTTGGCGCTGATGGCGAAATCGATGCAGGCCCTCTGCGGGAGAGAGGCCAGTGGTGAGAGTGGCAGAGGCAGGAGGAAGGTGGCTGTATACCAGGCACCCTCTGTCTAACTCGTCGTGGTTCTCAAGTGCTTCTGCTTGAGTCTCTGCCTCTCTTGCCCCCAGCCAGGATTCCTGGGCTCCCTCCTCCTTCTCACCATTGCTTTCTTTCTTTTGAGACGGAGACTCGCTGTGTCACCCAGGCTAGAGTGCAGTGGCACGACCTTGGCTCACTGTAACATCCACCTCCCAGGTTCACGCCATTCTCCTGCCTCAGCCTCCCGAGCAGCTGGGACTACAGGCGCCCGCCACCTCGCTCAGCTAACTTTTTGTATTTTTAGTAGAGATGGGGTTTCACCGTGTTAGCCAGGATGGTCTCGATCTCCTGACCTCATGATCTGCCCGTCTCAGCCTCCCAAAGTGCTGGGATTACAGGCATGAGCCACCGTGCCCGGCCCTCACCATTGCTTTCTTATCCTAACAGCTACAGTTGCTTGAAACGTCACCATTTGCCAAAACTTGCACTGACATTTCCCCATTATTGCATGGCTAATGCAAACATGGGAAGTGGGTACTATCAATGACCTCACTTTGCAGATGACGAAAATAGAGGCTTAGAGAGGTTAAACCACTTGCCTGAGGTGACACAGCTACCAAGTGTGCCAAATCAAATTGAAGCCTAATCCTTCTTTCCCTTCCTCCCTCTCTCCCTCCCTCCTTCATTCCCTTTTTCCTTCCTTCCCTTCATTCCTTCCTCCCTTTCCCCTTTCTTTTCCCTCTTCTTTCCTTCCTTCCCTTTCTTTCTCCTTCCTTCCTTCTTCCCTCCCTCCCTCTCCTTCCCTCCCTCCCTCTCTCCTTCCCTCCCTCCCTCTCTCCTTCCCTCCCTCCCTCTCTCCTTCCCTCCCTCCCCCCTTTCTCTCTCTCTCCTTCCTTCCTTCCTTCCTTCCTTCCTTCCTTCCTTCCTTCCTTCCTTCCTTCCTTCTTCCTTCCCTCTCTCCCTCCCTCCCTCCTTCCTTCTTTTCTTTTTTCTTTGACAGGGGCTTGCTTTGTCACCTAGGCTGGAGTGCAGTACAATCACAGCTCACTGCAGCCTTGACCTCCTAGGCTCAAGTGATCCTCCCACTTCAGCCTCCTGAGTAGCTGGGACTACAGGCATGCACCACCACACCCAGCTAATTACAACTTTTTTTTTTTTTTAATCATAGAGATGGGGTATCACTATGTTGCTCAGGCTATTCTTGAACTCCTGGGCTCAAGCAATCCTCCTGCCTTGGCCTCCTAAAGTGTTAAGATTATAGGCGTGAGCCACTGTGCCCAGCCCACTCTTTCTTACTGAATACTTTGCTGCTGCTTCTCCTTCTCTTCGAGGGAGAGAGAGGGAAGAATAGTGGTTATTAAGTCTTAAGGGTCAAGGGAGCAGAGGATATATTCTAGGTCCTCTATTTAGCTTGAATGATGCCAGAGAGAGGCAAAGAGTCACGTCTATACTCTCTGGTAGACTGGGGATTGGATTTTCTTTCCTTTTCTTTTTTTGAGACAGGGTCTTGCTCTGTTGCCCATGCTGGAGTGCAGTGGCATGATGATAGCTCACTGAAGCCTCGAACTCCCAAGCTCAAGCATCCTCCCACCTCAGCCTCCCATGTTACTGGGACTAAAGGTGTGCACCATCATGCCTGGCTATTTTTTTTTTATTTGTAGTAGAGATGGGGTCTTGCTGTGTTGGCCAGGTTGGTCTCAAACTCCTAAGCTCAAGTGATCCTCCCACCTCAGTTTCCCAAATGTTGGGATTACAGGTGTGAGCCACCACACCTGGCTTGGCTTTTCATTCATAAATATTCACCATCCTTCACTGGGGCGATCATATTTCCCCACTCCACTGACATCAGAATGGATGTGTGACTTGCTTTGGCTGATGAAATGTGAGCAGAAGTGACATGTGTCATTTTTGAGTACAAGCATGAAGAGCTGAGCCTCAGTCTGACATACTCTCTTTTTCATCTGGAGCATTTCAGAGGGAGGCTGCTCTGCCGCTCTGCCAGCCTGGGAACCAGAATAAAGATGACAAGCAGAAGATCCACAACTGATCTCGACATGCAGTGTGAGCAAAAAATAAGTCCCTTTGTGGATATTTGGCAATGAAATCTGGGGTTGCTTGTTACTGCAGCACAACCCAGACTAAACTGACTGATACATACACTGTATGACCTATTTCCTCTGGAACTCCATGAAGGACTGCCCTGAAGCCCTGAATTTGGTTTGGAGGATGCTTCTGTTCTCTCCCCAAGGTACCCCTAGAAACGGGTTCCTGGGTGTTGTGTGTGTGTGTTTTAAAGTTTGTGTCCCCAAATTTTAAAGGACAGATGGAATTGGAAGTGGCACCTCATTTTTCTCCAGGCTGTATTCCTCCATCATCTTGTCCCCTTGCTCCTGGAAGGTGATGATGATCAAGGCCACAAAGATATTGACAAAGAAGAAGGGGAACACCACAAAGTAGACGACGTAGAAAATGGACATCTCCATGCGGTACCCAGGGCTAGGGCCCTGGTTCTCAAAGGTGGCATCCACTGAGTGCTTGAGGACCCTGAAAGGAATGGGGCAGGGAGAGGGAAGGAACAGGAAGGAGAGAGACAAGGACCCAAGGGGTGATAAGGAAGGTGGAGAGAGGGTGGAAGTAAGATGGCGGAACAGGAACACAGGGAAATGAAAAAGAAATTTAAGTAGTCACTGTTTTTTGAAAGCTTGACAATAATGTCAGTTATTTCTTAAATTTATTTATTTATTTTTTTTGTATTTTTAGTAGAGACGGGGTTTCACCATGTTAGCCAGGATGGTTTTGATCTCCTGACCTCGTGATCCACCCGCCTCGGCCTCCCAAAGTGCTGGGAGCCACTGTGCCCGGTCCAATTTTAATTTTTTGAGATGGAGTTTTGCTCTCATTGCCCGGGCTGGAGTGCAATGGCGTGATCTCAACTCACTACAACCTCCACCTCCTGGGTTCAAGTGATTCTCCTGCCTCAGCCTCCTAAGTAGCTGGGATTACAGACATGTGCCACCATGCCTGGCTAATTTTTTTTTTTTTTTTTTTTTTTTTGAGACAGAGTCTCGTTCTGTCGCCCAGGCTGGAGTGCAGTGACCAGATCTCAGCTCACTGCAAGCTTCGCCTCCCAGGTTTACGCCATACTCCTGCCTCAGCCTCCTGAGTAGCTGGGACTACAGGCGCCCACCACCTCGGCCGGCTAGTTTTTTGTATTTTTTAAATAGAGACGGGGTTTCACTGTGTTAGCCACGATGGTCTCAATCTCCTGACCTTGTGATCTGCCCATCTTGGCCTCCCAAAGTGCTGGGATTACAGGCTTGAGCCACCGCACTCGGCATTTTTTGTATTTTTAGTAGAGACGGGGTTTCACCATGTTGGTCAGGACATGAGTTGTTGGTCAGGTCTTGAACTCCTGACCTCAGGTGATCGACCCACTTTGGCCTCCCAAACTGCTGAGATTACTGGTGTGAGCCACCACGCCCAGCCAATGTCAGTTATTTCTACTGCTGTGCATGAAGGGTTTGCTGTGTGCTGGAAACAATATTCAACGTTTCATTCCCACCTGCTCAGCAACCCTCTCAGGGAGGTTATTACTGGCTCCAGTTTGCATACGAGGAAACTGAAGTTTGGCAATTTTAAGGGACGTGCTGAAGATCACCCACTTAGAAGTGGCCAAGTTAGGATTTAAAGACAGGTTGTGGCAATGGAGGGAGTGGAGGTGGGTGTATGAATGTGGAGTGGGTATTTGAGCACAGGTGGTGGTGGGTGCTGAGGAGGTGCAATGAGTATGAGAGTAGGCAAGTGCATAGCAGCTCTGTACAGTTGTGCACTGCTCAAAGGCTGTGTCTAAGTGTTACCTTCACATGATAGGCATGATAGATTTGTGTATTCATGATGACAATTTTTTGGCAGGTGGCCCTCCAGTGCCTTGTTTGAACAAAATCATTTAAGTCTATTGCAATGATTTTCAGACAGATGGAAGTGAAGCCTGTTGAGAAAGGGGTGTTTTAAAAAACTTTGCTCAAAGGGGCCTTGTGGGTTAGCACTATTCTCATGTGTGTGAGTACTGGATGTGTGTGAGGGTGGGCAGAAGGGCATGTTCAGGTTGGCATATTTGCTGAGAGAGGGAGGGAGGTGAGGATAATGAGGGTACATGCTGGAATCTACCAAGCTTCTGGCCTGGCATTTCCAGACCTCTGAGAGGAAGACTACGACTTGGACAAGGTGAGGGAGGGAGGCATTTGTTTTGGGTGCGAATTAAGGGGGTACTGAAAATCTCAGTAATCAAGATAATCTTTTGCTCCAATATTTTTAAAAATCAAAGTTAATGCAAAAAGTCCATGATGAAAAAATACCAATTTCTTCTTCTTTTTGTTTTTTGAGATGGGGTCTCCTTTTGTTGTCCAGGCTGGAGTACAATGGCACAATCACAGCTCACTGCAGCCTTGAACTCCTAGGCTCAAGCAATCCTCCCACCTCTGCCTCCTGAGTAGCTGGGATAACAGGTATGAGCCACTGCAAATGGCTCAAAATTTTAAATAAAGATGAAGTCCATGATTCAGCCTCACCGGTTTTTTTTTTCGCGGGGTGGGGAGGAGGCCCTAGTTTTGCTCTGTCACCCAGGATGAAGTGCAGTGGTGCAATCTCGGCTCACTGCAACCTCTGCCTCCTGGGTTCAAGGGATTCTTGTGTCTCAGCCTCCTGAGTAGCTGAGACCACAGGTGTGAGCCACCATGCCTGGCTTTTTTTTTTTTTTTTTTTTGTATTTTTAGTATTTTTAGTGTTTTGCCATGATGGTCAGGCTGATCTCAAACTCTTGGCCTCAAGCAATACACCTGCCTTGGCCTCCTAAAGTGTTGGGATTACAGGCTTGAGCCACTATGCCCGGCTTCCAAGACCTTCCTTATCGCTAAGCTCTCAGGCCCTTTATCCTCCTGCTCCCTGGGGTTCCTCCTGGGTAGGTTTCTAGTCGGGCCACTTACTGTGGCCAGCCTTCTCCCGTGGACACGGTGAAGAGGGTCAGCAGAGCCCACAGCACGTTGTCATAATGGAATTCATACTTCTTCCACTCCCGATCTCGCGCCTTCACCTCATTCTTCTCGTAGAGGAGGTATTTGCCTCTGCCACAGAGAGTGGGGACTGTTAGCAAACGGGAAAGAGGGGCTGTCTTGCACTTGCCTTTGGTTATCAGAGACGGGGAGAGGGAAAAGAAGAGGGGTCCACCAGCCTAGGCTGCGTCCCTCAGCCTGGGAAGCAGTGCCTCCCCACCTTGCCACCATGTGTCCCTGTGCTTCACAGGGGATTATGTGTGCATCTACTTCGAGATAAATCCATGGGTGATGGCACAACCTTACTCCTGGTGGGAGAGCTGACCCAGGGTCCAACACTTCCAACGTGATAACTTCTAGTCCTCGGGGTGAGAGCCTCAGGCTTGCTGGGGGTGGGGTGGGGGGAGTTTAGGAGGAGGCAGAGAGACACAGCGGACATTTACAGGTTCATCAGGCTAAGGGAGGTTGCTACTCCTTTTCAAGGCAGGAAACAAGGGTTAGTTCCAGACTTCTATCCAGACATCTGGCATCCTCCTAATTTCAATAAATAGCCATCAAGATAACAACAGGCTATCACGTGTTGCAAAATGCCACTTTACACTGTTAACAATATCACTATATATACACATACATATATATACACACACACATATATATGTATTTTGTGTGTATATATATGTGTGTGTGTATATATATATTTTTTTTGAGATGGAGTCTTGCTCTGTTGCCCAGGCTGGAGTACAGTGGCCCAATTTGGGCTCACTGCAAGGTCTGCCTCCCGGGTTCACGCCATTCTCCTGCCTCAGCCTCCCGAGTAGCTGGGACTACAGTCATCTGCCACCATGCCCAGCTAGTTTTTTGTATTTTTAGTAGAGACGGGGTTTCACCATGTTAGCCAGGATGGTCTCGATCTCCTGACCTCGTGATCCGCCCACCTCGGCCTCCCAAAGTGCTGGGATTACAGGTGTGAGCCTCCGCGCCCAGCCTATATGTATATAGTTTTGAGAGGCAGGGTCTCACTCTGTCACGCAGGCTGGAGTGCAGTGGTACCATCATAGTGCATTGCAGCCTTGAACTCCTATGTTTAAACAATCCTCCCGCCTCAGCCTCCCAAGTAGCTGGGACTACAGGTGTGTGCTACCATGCCCTGCTAACTTTTAAAATTTATTTTGTAGGGATGGGCTCTCATTATGTTGCCCAATCTGGTCTCCAACTCCTGGCCTCAAGTAATCCTTCCACCTCAGCCTCCCAAAGTGTTGGAATTACAGGTGTGAGCCACTGCACCTGGCCTCTTACCTAACTTATCTGGTAATGAAACCTGATCTGATTGGACATGAAGCTCTTTATACTTGTTATTTACCCATTTGGTGTGAATACACATTTTATGGCAGAAATATTGTGTTTGATTATAGGGCTGCCTTAGACCCAGCTGAGGATGTCATGTCCGACATGGGATGTACCCAGTCCAACCTTTCTAAAACCTCAAAATATTCTCAACTTTGAAACACTTCCGCCTGTAAAGATTTCAAGTAAGGAACTGTGGACGTGTATTAATATCCCTCACATGACAAGGGCAGTGACTGAAAGGTCAAGCAATTTGCTTATGACTCATCCTGTGGCTATGGGTGGTGACTCAAATTCTAAAACCGGTTTTCTTTCTACCCAAGATCCAAGCTGGTTGCAACTGAGTCACTCTCAAGGCTCACCACTTCTCCAGTCTCTGAGCCCAAGTGGCCGATGCCTCTAGCCACTTCCCCCCTGCCAACCTGCTAGTTCCAATGGGAATGTGCCAGAAAGCTGAGACCCACCGACAATCTTTCTCAAACTCCTTGGACTCGTCGGTGCAGTGGAAGAACTTCCCCTTGAAGAGCTGCACGGCCACCACGGCGAAGATGAACATGAATAGCATGTAGACGATGAGGATGTTGAAGACGTTTTTAAGCGAGTTCACCACACAGTCAAACACAGCCTGTGGGGTGGGGTTGACAGAGAGCATGAGGGGCTGGGGACCTGCCCAACCTTCTGCCTCCAGTGGCCCACAATACCAGAATACTGCCATTATCATTTCCATTTTTTTTTTTTTTTTTTTTTTGGAGATGGAGTCGTGCTCTGTCGCCCAGGCTGGAGGGCAGTGGTGCAATCTCGGCACTCACTGCAAGCTCCGTCTCCCGGGTTCACGCCATTCTCCTGCCTCAGCCTCCCAAGTAGCTGAGACTACAGGTGCCCACCACCGCGCCCGGCTAATTTTTTATATTTTTAGTAGAGACACGGTTTCACCGTGGTCTCGATCTCCCGACCTTGTGATCTGCCTGCCTTGGACTCCCAAAGTGCTGGGATTACAGGCATGAGCCACCACGCCCAGCCACTATCATTCCCATTTTACAGGCAAGGTAATAAGTCAAGTCCCTAGGGTAAGGCCCCCCAGCTTTCAGAAATAAGTGTTGGAGAAGTTGGACTCAATCCTGGCATTCTATGGATCTAAAACTCTCAAATGGGATACCAGAGATGCTTTTAAGTGATACAAAGTGAGCTCAATACAGAAAAACAAGGTAACAAAGTTATTTCCTCTCCAACCCTCTCAGTCCTTTTGAGTGAAGGAGAAATTGCTACTATGTTAACACCTACCATTGACACTTTCCCTCTTTAATCAAGAAAGAGCAGTTGTCAATGTTCAAAGCCTTGGGCAGGCACCACCTTTGGTTAGATTTCAATAACAGTATCTGTTTTCTGTCTTTAATTTTTAATAGAGACAGAGTCTAACTATGTTGCCCAGGCTGGTCTCATTCTCCTGGGCTCAAGCAATAAATACTCCTGCCGTGGTCTTCCAAAATGCAGGGATTACAAGTGTAATTTGATTTAAAGAAACGTATTACATAAGAGATAATACGGGGGACCCTCAGGTGAAGCATACACTGAAAGTGGGTGCTGTAATGATTGGATTTTATTTCCTTTAATTTTTTTTTTTTCAATGACAGGCTTTTGGGAAATGCTGGTTCATGCTGTTTTGGAATGGGAGATATTAGAGCCTAGAACAGGTAGATGAAAAGTCAAAATTTTATGGAACAAGAAATCTAGTTCCTGCTTCCCAGATCACGATTATACCCTTTTAAATCCATATGATGCTTTCATGCGAATGAGGAAAAGGGATCTTAACTATGAGACATTTCATCTAAAGAAAAATTGTCATAATACACAGAATTATTTTAGATCAACTCACTTTACTGCCATCTGCTGGGAAGTTGTAATAATACAAATATCCATATACAATGGCTAGGATGTTATGAGCACCTCCTTTAATGTGTTGTCCTTGAGCAGTGTACAACCTGCTCAACTGTACATGATAACCCTGACAGTCCCCCCACCCCACCTCACCATCTCTCAATCTCACCTTGAGCTTTGGCAACCGCTTGATGGTTTTAAGAGGTCGCAGCACCCGGAGGACTCGGAGGGATTTAATCGTGTTGATATCTTTTCCTTTGCTATTGCCGCTGTGGAGGAATGTTAGCATGGGGAGAAGGGAAGAGAGGAAGCAGGTCAGGTTGGGTAGGGCAGCCCACAGCTCCATGGGACCCTACCTCCCAGGCCTAGAAGTCTGGGGTGAGCTTGGCATAGTCCTGCCCTTCCTGGTGAAGAGTGGTCCGTTTTGCCTGTTAAGCTTAGGCTCAGGAGCCAGTAAGTAGGTGGCTTTTTGTGGTTCTGGTCCCAGGGTTGGTTGAGGGCCCTTTGCCATCTGGCTGGGCCTGAGCAGCTGCATGCCGTGCCCCTGAGACCCAGCACAAAAGGGTTGGCTGATTCCCCACCCCCCATTTCTGCATAGCTTTTCTTCTTCTTTTTTTTTTTTTGAGACAGGGTTTGGCTCTGTCACCAAGGCTGGAGTGCAGTGGCACGATCTCGACTCACTTCAACCTCCGCCTCCTGGGCTAAAGCCAGCCTCCCACCTCAGCCTCCCAAGTAGCTGGGACTACAGGCACATGCCACTGCACCTGGCTAATTGTTTTGTCTTTTTTGTACAGATGGGGTTTCACCACGTTGCCATTGCTGGTTTCAAACTCCTCAGCTCAAGCAGTCTGCCCTCCTCACCCTCCCAAAGTGCTGGGAATACAGGTGTGAGCCAGTGTGCCTGGTCACAGCTATTTTCTTTTTTTTTTTTTTTGAGATGGAGGCTTGCTCTGTTACCTGGGCTGAACTGCAGTGGCGCATCTCGGCTCACTGCAAGCTCTGCCTCCCAGGTTCACGCCGTTCTCCTGCCTCAGCCTCCCAAGTAGCTGGGACTACAGGCGCCTGCCACCACGCCTGGCTAATTTTTTTGTATTTTTAGTAGAGACGGGGTTTCACCGTGTTAGCCAGGATGGCCTTCCAAAGTGCTGGGATTACAGGCGTCAGCCACCGCACCCGGCCAATCACAGCTATTTTCAAAAAAGCCCTTGGTCTAGGAGTTTAGCAGTTCCCTACGTATTTCTTTTTTGTTTTTTTTAGGTGGAGTTTCACTCTTGTTGCCCAGGCTGGAGGGCAATGGTGCGATCTTGGCTCACTGCAACCTCCACCTCCCAGGTTCAAGTGATTCTCTTGCCTCAGTCTCTCCAAGTAGCTGGGACTACAGGCGCCTGGCACCACCACGCCCAGCTAATTTTTGTATTTTTAGTAGAGACGGGGTTTCACCATGTTAGCCAGGATGGTCTCGATCTCCTGACCTCGTGATCCACCCGCCTCGGCCTCCTAAAGTGCTGGGATTACAGGCGTGAGCCACTGCACCTGGCCCCCCTGTGTATTCTTTTTAAAGGTGGTATCAGTGGGCTCTTCAAAAAATGGGATTTTCTCCCCCTTCCAATGGGATTCTGGAAGATGCTTAAAGTGGCCCTTATACTAAATCTCTCCTCTCCCACCATAGTCCCTGAGCCCGCAGTGGGGAAAATAACCGCATTCTGCTCCTTTCAGATGCTGATGTGGCTGCTGCCATGGTCTCTGCTGCATTGCTCCAAGGGGCTCTGAGCCCATCTTTGCCAGAGAGGACCGCACAGAAGTTCAGTCCAAGATCTATTGGAACTGAGCTTAGCAATGCAGACCCCAGAGATGCCATGACACCCTTGGCCAACCATGACTCAGGCGCCCCAAAAGGAGGGTGTTGAGTGGGACCATGAATAGCTTGTGGTTCATGGCACTCATGACCCATCCAGTTGTCCACACCGGAAACCTGAGAGTCATGTTCAACTGCCTGCCCTCTATCCCCATCCCCAGCGGGTCACCTTCCTTAACATACCACCTTCCGTTCCAGGGTGACATCCCCCATCACCCATCTCCCAACTTGCTCCTCATTCCCTTGTCTCTCTCTTCTTCCATGTTTTATGCACACAGTGGCCAAAGCCAATGACCATGTCACTCTTTCTCTTGCTCAGAATTCTTCTGGAGCACCTGAATTCTTAGAAGAGCAAGCACGAACTTCTGGACATGGTATTCAAGGTTCTCGGATATCTAGCCCAACTTACCTTCATCTTTGCATTCCCATTTATTGCTACATATCTCAAGCTCCAGCCACGTTCTTTTGCCTCTGTCTGCTTATGCATATACTGTTCCCGCTGCTAGAAATACCCTTCCTCCACTTCTCCAGTCACAGAACTACCTGGTCCTCAAAGCCCAAATTACATGTTCTTCCCTCCGACAGCATTTCCTGACTGCCCACCTCTCGCTCCTGTCAGCTCGCATGTACTGTTTTGGAGTTAATCTTGATTCTTCGGTCTCTGGTTTTAGAAAACTCTTCAAAGGCTTACAGTGTAACAGTGCAAGTTATTCTTCTCTGTGTTCATTTTCCCTTTAATCTTTTTTTTTTTTTTTTTTTTTTGAGATGGAAGTCTTGCTCTATTGCCCAGGTTGGAGTGCAGTGGCATGATCTCGGCTCACTGCAACCTCTGCCTTCCAAGTTCAAGCAATTCTCCCGCCTCAGGCTCCCGAAGAGCTGGTACTACAGGCATGAGTCACCACATCCGGCTAATTTTTGTATTTTTAGTAGAGACAGAGTTTCACTGTGTTGGCCAGGCTGATCTCGAACTCCTGACCTCAAGTAATCCACCCGCCTTGGCCTCCCAAAGTGCTGGGATTACAGGCATGAGCCACCGCGCCCGGCCATTTCCCCTTTAATCTTGATTCTTGTCCCAGCCCCTAGTCTGCGCCTGGCGTGTGGTCTCACATGTGAATGCCTCCAGGTTGCAGTCTTTGGGTGGGGGGGTCACCTAGAAAACAACTCCCTACAGTGACCTCCTGGGTCATGAGCAGAGCTGCCCCCAGAGACCCCCATCACAGTGTGTCTCAGTGTCCAGTATAAAAACATCACTCTTCACACCATTTGCTTTTTTAAGGACTCCATTCTTTCGTTTTCAGGGAAGAAAGAAGAGAATTGTATTTTAGCCTGCTAGGCCGAGACATACTCCAGGATTCAGCAGTCTGAACGTTTTTTTTCTTTTTAAAACCAACATCATCATTATCATCTCAAGGCTGTGCCCCCAGGTGTGAGATACACGTTGGACAGTCACTGAGATAATTTTGGGCCGAATAGGGGCACAGATTAAATAATTGGATCTCAGAGGGACATAATCATTTCTTTTTCTTTCTTTCTTCCTTTCTTTTTTTTTTTTTTTTTTTTTACTATACTTTAAGTTTCTTTTCCACATATCTTTCAGACGTTCTGCTTTTGCTAGAAAGGAAGCCGCAGGTAGATGCTAATAGGCCTTTAACACCTCCCTAACACTTAGTAATTTTCCTTGTTACAAAGAGCACGGCTTGAAGGCACCAACATTCTCTGATTTCTGTTCGATTTACCTTTTTTCTTTTTTTTTTTTTGAGACAGAGTTTCGCTCTTGTTGCCCAGGCTGAAGTGAATGACATGATCTCAGCTCACGGCAGCCTCTGCCTCCCGGGTTCAAGTGATTATTTTGCCTTAGTCTCCTGAGTAGCTGGGATTACAGGCATGCGCCACCACGCCCGGCTAATTTCGTATTTTTAGTAGAGACGGGGTTTATCCATGTTGTTCAGGCTGGTCTCGAACTCCTGATCTCAAGTGATCCGCCCACCTCGGCCTCCCAAAGTGCTGGGATTATAGGCATGAGCCACCGTACCTGGCCTGGATTTACTTTTGCAGTTGCAGATTTATCTAAGGTTAGCAATGCTGGTTGTAAGTGGATAATATAGTTTCCTTTTTTTTTTTTTTTTTTAATTAAAGTAATGGAGTCTCAGGGTGGAATGCAGTGGTGCAATCATAGCTCACCACAGCCTCCAACTCCTGGGTTCAAGTGATCCTCCAGCCTCAGCCTCCCAAATGGCTGGGACTGCAGACATGCACCACTGCACCTGGCTAAAGTTTCCTTTTGAAACTGAAGTTTAGAATACGTGTTGATAGAAAAAAAGTCAAGGAACTGTACATCCAGGTTGCACATGGAACTGGCTAAAATCTTGATGTCCCAAACAAGTGACATTTGGGAGCACGTCTCCATGGGTGTTTTGCATCTCCTCACCTGAAAACCATTCCATGGTGATTTTATTTTTTTTTAATTTTTAAATTTTTACATTTTTTTTTTTTTTTTTTTTTTTGAGACAGAGTCTTACTCTGTCACCCAGGCTGGAGTGCCGTGGCATGATCTTAGCTCACTGCAACCTCCGCCTCCCAGGTTTAAGTGATTCTCCTGCCTCAGCCTCCTAGGTAGCTGGGATTACAGGTGTGCACCACCACGCCCAGCTAATTTTTTGTATTTTTGGTATAGATGGGGTTTCACCACATTGGCCGGGCTGGTCTCAAACTCCTGATCTCAAGTGATCTACCTGCCTCGGCCTCCCAAAATGTTGGGATTAGACGCGTGAGCCAGCCCACTTTCATTGCTTCTGATACCTGCTCCACCCAGCTTGCCTATTGAAACTGAACCTCTGCCCCTTCTGTTCTCTGCAGGAACTGGTGGGGCATGGGCGGAGGCATTGGCAACACCCTTTGGGATGCCTCTTTCCCAGGGAGTGAGTTCTGGTCATTCAAAGTGACAGGACGGCGGCGGCAAGGACACAAGGCCACGGAAACAGGCCCAGCACTAACGAGGCTACACCAGGGGACAGATCACGAGACAGAATATGAAAGAGAGAGAGAGAGAGAGAGAGAGAGAGAAAGAGACTTTACCGTGTACTGCTCCTGGTGATGTGGCATCGGAGGGAGAGACAGATCGTAAGCGGCCTCAGAAGAAAGAACACAGAACACGCACGTACACACACGCACCCCTGAGCACCCCCAAGTCCCGCCCGGGCACCAGTTGTGGGAGCCTCAGGCTCATGGCGCTGGCTGATGTCCATCCTTCTATCTGGAAGCTGCCCCCACCTCCGTTCAGTCCCCTGCCCTTGGCAGGCCCCTGGCACTGCCCAAGAAAGCACCTAGGAAAGCCGAATTTCCAGGTAGCAGGACAGCTGCAAAGCTGTCAGTTACTGAAGGCGAATTCACCACGGAAAGTCACTGCCAAGAGCCAGAGAAATCCCTCTTCTCCAGGCATTGTGGAGCTGCAACGTTTCAGAATGTCTTAAAGGTTGTAAACTTTGAAGTTGAGGGGACCTGGGTTTGAATCCTGATTCTGCCTCTCATTATCCTCGTCTGCAAAACAGGCTCAGACTGGGCGCCGTAGCTCACAGCTGTAATCCCAGTACTTAGGGAGGCCGAATTGGGAAGATTGCTTGAGGCCAGAAGTTTGAGACCAGCCTGGGCAACATAGGGAGACCCTCTCTCTTTCTCTTTTTTTTTTTTTGAGGTGGGGTCTCCCTCTGTCGCCCAGGCTGGAGTGCAGTAGTGGGATCTTGGCTCACTGTAGCCCCAACCTCCAGGGCTCAGGTGGTTCTCTCACCTTAGCCTCCCAAGTAGCTGGAAATACAGGCAAATTTTTCCATTTTTTTTTTGTAGAGACAGGGGTCTCGTTATGTTGTCCAGGCTGGTCTCAAACTCCTGGGCTCAAGTGATCTTCCTGCTTAGGCCTCCCAGAGTGCTGGGATTACAAGTGTGAGCCACTGAGGCCTGGGCAAGACTCTGCCTCTTAAACCAACCAACCAACCAACCAACCCACCCACCCAGGTCTGTGGAATTCTGATGTTTGATTAACAATAGCTATGGCTTTAGGCTTTGCTCTTTATGGAGAGGTCAGCAAAGAGTTCTGACGTGGGATGGGATTGGAAGCAACTCTGAAGTCCTTTGAGCAAATGCAGGCCTGGAGAAAGCTGTCAGCACCTGGCAGCTGGTCCTCTCATGATTCATTGTTGGAATCAGGCTTGGGGATCATTAGGAACCTTCAACAATGACTGGAGATCCAGGTTAGAAAGACTTGACCAGCATCAGAATGGCAGAAACCCTGTCGCCAAGCAGACTCTGGAATTTTCCATCCACGATCCCTTTGGAAGTTAGTGATTTTTTTTTTTTTCTTTTTTCTTTTTTTGTGAGACGGAGTCTCGCTCTGTCGCCCAGGCTGGAGTGCAGTGGCGCGATCTCGGCACTCACTGCAAGCTCCACCTCCAGGGTTCAGGCCATTCTCCTGCCTCAGCCTCCCAAGTAGCTGGGACTACAGGTGCCCACCAACCATGCCCAGCTAATTTTTTTGTATTTTTAGTAGAGATGGGGTTTCACCGTGTTAGCCAGGATGGTCTCGATCTCTTGACCTCGTGATCCACCCACCTGGGCCTCCCAAAGTACTGGGATTACAGGTGTGATCCACTGCTTCCAGCCGTGATATTTTTAAAAACACAGAATGGTTCAAATGTCTACAAATATTCCCAGTGGATTCTCCTCCACACCCCCTCATCTCCTTTTCCTGTAGTCTGACTTGGGATTCTCAAACTCAGTATATCTAGGAATTATTGCATACGTAGAATCACATAGATTCTACTTTTTTTTTTTTTTTTTTTGATGGAGTCTCACTCAATTGCCAGGCTGGAGTGCAGTGGTGTAATCTCGGCTCACTGCAACCTCCACGTCCCAGGTTCAAGTGATTCTCCTGCCTCAGCCTCCCAAATAGCTGGGACTACAGGCATGTGCCACCACGCCCAGCTAATTTTTGTATTTTTAGTAAAGATGGGGTTTCACCATGTTGGCCAGGATGGTCTCGATCTCTTGACCTTGTGATCCACCTGCCTTGGCCTTCCAAAGTGCTGGGATTACAGGTGTGAGCCACTGCACCCGGCCTTATTTTATATTTTTAGAGATGGGGTCTTGTTGTGTCGCCCAGGCTGGAGTACAGTGGCACGATCATAGCTTACTGCATGCAGCCTTGAACTCCCTGGTTCAAGTGATTCTCCCACCTCAGCCTCCCAAGTAGCTGGGACTACAGGCGAGAGCCGCCACACCCAGATTCTTTATGGATGATCCAGGGAGTTTTCAATGATACTGATTTTTGCCTAATCTGCTGACTTTAGGTTTAACACGGGAGTCTTCTGAACATCACTGCATTTGCCTGTGGGAAGACAGCACCATTTTGCCTATTTTCCAGATGAGGAAGCTGAGGCCTAGAGAAAAAGAGTGAGTTGCCCAAGGGCAGGCACACAGCTGGGAAGGCAGACTGAGATTCAAACCCAGGTGTGGGTACCTTTCACTCTAAGCTTCTTTCCATTTCATCATACTCAAGAAAAATAATGCCTTCAGGGGTTGGGGGCTGTTTTGAAGATGCGGATCAAAAGACAGCAGCCCGAGGGCTCCATCTTTGGCTTCCTGACCGTTTGGCTCCTGGGTATGCAGAAGCAGCTTGATCAAGGCGCTCTGCCAGCTGCAGTCCTGCCTTTGGGGGAGGAGCAGCCACGCCAGATGGACTCTTGGCAGTGAGGGCAGGATCATGATCTGCCAGCTGCTGAGAAATGTCAGTTGGCTGCCCCGATGCATGGGCACAGAGCGTGATACCATGTGTGATGGCTCATGAAATGGGGCGTTTATGGTGGACGCATGGACACAAGGGTACACAGTCAGTGAATTGAGCAGGACACACACACACAGAGATACTTGGGTGAGGGGCAGGAGGGGTGGACATCTTCAGGAGAGCTTCAACACATCCCTTGGTGGGACCACAGGGATAGCTTTTTCCCATATCAGAGACAGGGCCACAATCACAGCACTGGGGGAGGAATCCTTGCTTTGATCTCAACAGGCCAGAACAGCAAGATTCCTTTCAACAAGGAAGGGAATAACCTTCTGCTCCCTTCCCCTACTCCCTTCTCCTGGATCTTGCCGCCCTGCCAGGCCTCAAAGAACCCAGGCAGGCCGGGCAGCTGCGTATCATTCTGCGCACCGTGAACCTCCGTATTCAGGATTGGGAGATGGGCAGCATTTGACAGCTGAACCCAACCTCAGTGATCTTGTCGGACTTACTTCCCTCCACAGTCCCTCTGGGCCACAGTTTCCTCATCTAGACGGGAAAAACTGAGGCACAGAGAGGCTAAAGGACTTGCACATCTATAGAGAAATCAAACAGACCTGGAGGGACCATTTCCTAAAACAATAAGGTCAATCTAAAACTTGTTGGGACTCTCAGCCTTGTCTATGAGGGGATATGCACACAGGACAGACAAAGCAAGTTAAAAGACCAGAAAGGAAACAAGCGGAGGACCTGGAGTGGGGGGCGGGGAAGTTCAGTACTCAGGCTGAGAACCTCAGAGCATCCCATGCTCCTTCCAATGTGCCAACTATCTGATACAAGGAAAGACAATAAGCAAAGTCCTCATAGGGTGAGAGACCTTCTCAGGCAAAAGAGTCCAGAAACCTGTAACCGGGCGAAGATTCCAAAACTTTTCTTGGGGAAAAAAGCAGTAGCTCGAGTAGTAGCTCCTATTCTGGCTTTACAGCAGTTTGGCTCTTAGGTGTGCAGGAATGGCTTGATCAAGGTACCTGGCCAGCTGTGCTGGGCTTGCAGCCCTGCCCTGGGGGAGGAACGGCAGCACCAGATGGACTGTTGACAGTGGGGTGGGGAGGATGTGGTAGGGGTGAGGTTTGAGGGTCTCCTCTCTCATCCCTTTGGCCATCATATAAAGATGCTCCCTGTTGGACTCATGTCTGTCAGCTCTTTCAAAACCCTGGGAGAGTCCTAGGCACTTGCCAGGATCTCACTGGCAAAATCTCACACCTCCCAGTTTCTGCATGATCTACAAGCCTGCCAGGCTTGACAGCATGGCCTGAAATCCCTATTCAGATCCTTTTCTTGCATAAGAATTAAAACAACAATAACAACAATAACAACATTCAAAATGAATTTTCAAGAGTGCAGGGTGGCTTTATGCCTGTACCCATTTCACAAGAACAATGTAAAAGCTTGACTCTGCAAACAGGCTGCCAAATTCATGTGAGTTGTAGGCCAATTTTGAATGCCCTTGTATAACTTGATATTTAAAAAGAAAACTCAGAAATTAAAAAAAAAAAATCAACTCCTCATGGCAGATTATTTTGTAACACAAAGAATCATTCTGCTATTTTTTTTTTTTTTTTTGAGATGGAGTCTCGCTCTGTCACCCAGGTTGGAGTGCAGTGGCACAATCTTGGCTCACTGCAACCTCTACCTCCTGGGTTCAAGTGATTCTCCTGCCTCAGCCTCCTGAGTAGCTGGGATTACAGGCGCTCCCCACCACACCCAACTAGCTTTTGTATATTTAGTAGAGATGGGGTTTCACGATGTTGGCCATAGTGGTCTTGAACCCCTGACCTCAAGTGATCCACTCAGCCTCCCTCAGTGCTGGGATTACAGGTGTGAGCCACCGCACCCAGCTCATTCTGCTAATTGATCTCTGGTGGAAAAGAATTTTTGGTTCATTTTTGCAGATTAGCTTTGTTTAAAAGAGGAGGCTAATTGTACCTCCAGGGAACCTAGAAATAGCATGTTGTAAACAATGGCCCATAATGGCAAAAGCTCAACAATTGAAAGACTTGCTCCAGGGCCCTTTGAAGGTCATTCCCCTCCCTAAATTGTGATGGTCAGCTTGGAGGATGTAGGTGGGACAGTCACTTCCTCAGCATTTTTTTTTTTTTTTTTTTTTTTTTGAGACAGAGTCTTGCTCTGTTGCCCAGGCTGGAGTGCAGTGGTACAATCTCAGCTCACTGCAACCTCCACTTCCCAGGTTCAAGCAATTCTTCTGCCTCAGCCTCCCGAGTAGCTGGAATTACAGGTGCCTGCTATCACACTTGGCTAATGTTTGTATTTTTAGTAGAGATGGGGTTTCACCATGTTGCCCAGGCTGGTCTTGAACTCCTGGCCCCAGGTGATCCACCTACCTCAGCCTCCCAAAGTGGTGGGATTACAGGCATGAGCCAGTGTGCCCAGCCCTCCTCAGCATTACAGTAAGTCAGCTACAACAGAGGTCTGAGAGGAAAGTGACATTGGTGACCTGAATGGCTTGGGCTTGGTACCACTTATCTGTGCCACACTCAGTGGTGGTCACTGGGAGGATTCACAGGATAAAACCCACTCCCCTGGGCACAGGTGGCCAAGGTAAGCATTGTTTGTGGACAGGTGGATATGACAGACATATTCATCCCACTGCCTGTCCTGGTCCCCTGAGCTGTCTGCCACCTCTTGAGCCCTAGGAATCTTGGAGGCTGCTGGGCAGACCCTGCCCCAGAGGAAAGGGGTGGGGGTGCCTGCCTGAGCATGTCTTCCTGTGTCCTGGGCTCTGCCTGTGTCTGAATACCACTCCTCATCAGGATGCAGCGGGGGCCAAGTCCCTGATTCCAGACCAATGACAGAGGGTCAGCTTTCTCCAAGCTACATGATCCAGGTGAGGCTCACATCACCCAAGGACATAGGCCAGGGTCATCAGCAGTGTGGGGAGTGAGAGAGAAAGAGAGGAAGAGAGAGAGAGAGAAAGAGGAAAATAAAAAGATAGAAACTGAGAGGGGGTAAAAGGAGAAAGAAAGCAGAGGGAAAAAGGAGAGAGACACACAGAAAGAGACAGAGAGAGGGAATAAGAGAGAGGGAAGAGAGGAGAAAGGAGGAAGAGAAAGAGGGAGAAAGAAAAGCAGGGGAGAGGGAGGGAAGCGGGTGAGAGGCAGAGAGGGGTCGAGAAACCCTTAGGTTATTTCCGTAGGAGGATTCATTCCAGGCTGAGGGTGGTAAAACATTTTGGCTTTTCAGGATTTAAATTTTCTCAGAGTCTAGCATGATGTCTACCTTGCACATTGAAGGACTTGCTTAAATAGGTGATGGAGGGAGAGAAAAGTATATTTTATTATAATACATTCTTTTTTTTTTTTTTTTTTTTTGGAGACAAAGTCTCACTCTCTCACCCAGGTTGGAGTGCAGTGGCATGATCTCGGCTCACTGCAGTCTTTGTCTCCTGGGTCCAAGCAATTCTCTTGCCTCAGCCTCCTGAGTAGCTGGGATTACAGATGTCCACCACCATGCCTGGCTAATTTTTGCATTTTTAGTAGAGACAGGGTTTCGTCATGTTGGCCAGGCCGCTCTTGAACTCCTGACCTCAGGTGATCCCCCTCCCTCGGCCTCCCAAAGTGCTAGGGTTACAGGCATGAGCCACCGTGCTCAGCCTATTATAATACATTCTTATGTATGCTGTTTATTAGCTTAAAAAATCATTTTTTTGGGTAGGGGGCAGCAACAGTGCTAACTTGATAGGGAACAAATTGTATCTCATTTTTATTTTACATTTCTCTGAATTCCAAGGGTTGATTTACCTCAATTTTTACTAGTTGCCAGCATTCTATCAGATTTCTGTTTATGTCCTTTGCCCATTTATCTATTGAGGAGGACTGTTTCTTATTGACTTCTAACTGCTTTTCATGTTTTAAGGACATGGACTCCTTGTCTTATTTGTCACAATCTTTGTCCCCTAATTTTATGTGCATTGTATTTTGTTTTATTTATTTATTTACTTATTTACTTTTTAACCTACAGAACAGCTTGCTAAACCTGTTTTTTTGTACTCATCACTATTAAAATTATTTAGTAACCATGTAAAGCGTAATACTCTAAATAGCGAATTCATTGATTTTTAACTTTTAAAAAGTTTTATTTTTTTGAGACAGCGTCTTCCTGTGTTCCCCAGACTCGGGTGCAGCAGCATGATTTCAGCTCACTGCAGCCTCGACCTCCTGGGCTCAAGCAATTCTGCCACCTCAGCCTCCCATGTAGCTGCTACTACAGGCATACCACTATGCCTGGCTAATTGTTTTTTTTAGGAGATGGGTTCTCCCTATGTTACCCAGGCTGGTCTTGGCCTCCTGGGCTCAAGCAGTCTGCCTGTCTCAGCCTCCCAAAGCGCTGGGATTACAGGTGTACGCCACCATGCATTGCTCTAGTAGTTAAATAGATACTAGAGGGTAGTAGTCAAAAACTTTGAGGAGAGGGAAGGAGGTGGGGAGGGAGAGGAGGAGAGAGAAAAAGAAAAGAAGAATAAGTGAACAAAAAGAGAGAAGAGAGAAACAGGAGGAAGGAGTGAAAGAGAAAGAAATACAATCAGCCTCCCAACCTTCATGACCCATCTCCAGCTCTGAAGCATCCAGAAACTCTGGAGATTTTTTGTTCTAACACGACTTGACTTCATTGTGTTCCCAGAGAAGAATCTAAGTGTGGCCTACTTTATAGCCCTTCACCTGGAAATGGGCCACCATTTTGGTCCTCCTGACAAACCAAGTCCTCATTGTTTGGTGAGGGAGACCATTCAAGGGCCCCTCCAGATTGGCTGAGGAGGGAGCCTGGAGGCAGAGGCACAGGAAGAAGCCCCTGATTTTCTCACTATGGGAGTGAGTGGGTCAAGATCCTTTCAAAACCTTTCAGGGAATGATTCACCATGATGGGCACAGCCAGGGTCTCCAAGATTTGTTTCTAGATTGAAGACTTATTAGATATTTCTCATCCTGCTCCAAATGTCTACAACTTCAAGAATGTACTGCTAAGTCTGCTATCAGGGCCTTAATGGCTAATGGCCACTCAGCTGTTGGGTACCATCTTGAAATAGTCACCCAGAACTTGGGGGCCATTTTGAAATGCTTGCCCTACAACTTGGGTGCCATTTTGGAATGGTTACCCAGAACTAGGACCTTGAAATGGCTGCCCAGAACTTGGGGGTCATCTTGGAATAGCCACCCAAAGCTTGGGGACCATCTTGGAATGGCTACCCAGAACTTGAAGGCCACCTTGGAACTCACGGACCATGTAAGAATGGCCACCAAGAATTTAGAGGTCATCTTATCATGGTAGCCCAGAACTCAGAGGCCATCCTGGAATAGCCACCCAGAACTTGGATGCCACCTTGGAATGGTTGCCCAGAACTTGGGGGCCACCCTGGAACTCAGGGGCCATCTTGCAATGGCTGTCTAGAACTTGGGGCCATCTTGGAATAGCCACCCAGAGCTTGGTGGCCATCCTGGAATGGATACCCAGAACTTGAAGGTCCACCTTGGAACTCAGGGACCATCTAAGAATGACCACCCCAAATTCAAAGGCCATCTTGGAATGATAGCCCAGAACTCAGGGGCCATCTTGGAATGGCCACCCAGAACTTGGATGCCATCTTGGGATGACTACTAAGTGCTTGGGTGCCATCCTGAAATGGCTGCCTACAACTGGGGTGCCATCTTGGAGCTGCATGACGACACATGACCTTTCAGAGGGCAGAGACTCCTAGGACTGCCAGGAGAAGTGAAAGACACACAAGGGGAGTCACCGGGTCTACAACTACGGGGCCTTCAGGCACAAGGAGGGGGTCAGAATTCTCATGCACATTCATTTCCTGATTGTCTCTTTAGGGACTTTCCAAAGAGACAGCGGTTTAGGTTACACTTGCGGAGCAGTAGGGGGATGAGATGTTCCGGCGAGGCTAGTCTACGGAAAGCAGCGCAGCAAGGGGCCCGTGATGTGGCTGAGGACCGTTGCTGTGTGAGGAGGTAGAAGGTTGGGCAGGGGGCGGGTCCCTTCTTCCTCCATGGACGTCATGCAAAAAGCCAATCGAAGCTCGTCCTGGTGGCATGCTGATATCTCACAGGTCCCCAGAGCCCACACACCCATTCCCTAGACCCTGAGAACATGTCCTGTAATCCGATGGGTGGCCCCAGGTTGGGGGTTGGGGGAAAAGAGGCAAGTGGAGGCCTCGAGAGGAGACTTACGTGAAGGCAAAGGCTACCAGGGCCCCACTGACCACTATGAAGTCGAGAATATTCCAGAGGTCACGGAAGTAGGCACCCTGATGCAGGACGAGCCCCAGGTCGATCATCTGTGGGGGAGAAGAGAGGGTGCTCAGAACCCCCACCTGATCCCCACCCTGGGGTGCTGCCGCCCACTCTCTAGCCTCTCGGGGACAGGCAGGGAAGCCAATGAGGCCACCTCATTTTGCAGGGATGGGCAGTGGCCAGAGGACTCCGGGGAGGAGTGGGGCGCTCCTGCCCCATGAGGTGGCCCCTCTTTGCCTAATGGAAGCCAGCTCTGGCTTGCCGGCTCTTAGATCCAAACTTTGGGGTCCTCTTTGAAGCCTCTTTGTCCCAAATCCCTCATGGGTGGCTCTATCAGCAAAGCTCACTGGCTGTATTTCCAGAACCTTCCAAGAATCTGTCCACTTCTCACCTCTTCTTTGGTCACCAGCCTGATCCTCTCTCATCATCGCCCATGGGATGGGGACCAGTGTGATCACCTGCTCACAGGTTCTCTGGCTTCCCACAGATGCCCGAGGGCAAGGGTCAAGTCCCTCCTCTGCTCAGAACCCTCTATGGCTCTCACCTCACTCAAAGTAAAAGCCAAAGAGCTGTCTCTGTGATCCTCTGCACAAGCTGCCCCTCACCTCCCCATTCTCATCTCTCTGTCCTTCGCTTCCCCACTCTTCTCTCGCTCTGCCCAGCCACACCAGCTTCCTTGATGCTCTTCAAACACACCAGGCATTTCTAATCCTCCGGGAGACTCATCCTCTCGAGGTGGGGCATTCTTGAAGGCTCAGAATTTCCTGGAACCCCAGCTCTTTTTTTTTTTTTGACAGGATCTCACTCTGTCACCCAGGCTGGAATGCATTGGCATGATCTTGGCTCACTGCAGCCTCCGCATCAGCTCATTGCAGCCTAGGCTTCAAGTGATTCTCCTGCCTCAGCCTCCCGAGTAGCTGGGACTACAGACATGAGCCACCACGCCTGGCTAATTTTTGTATTTTTGGCAGAGACGGGATTTCACCATGTTGGCCAGGCTGGCCTAAAACTCCTTATCTCAAGTGATCTGCCCACCTCGGCCTCCCAAAGTGCTGGGATTACAGGCATGATACACTGTGCCCAGCCCTGCACTTGCTTAAAAAAAAAGAAATTACGCCGGGCGCGGTGGCTCAAGCCTGTAATCCCAGCACTTTGGGAGGCCGAGACGGGCGGATCACGAGGTCAGGAGATCGAGACCATTCTGGCTAACACGGTGAAACCTCGTCTCTACTAAAAACTACAAAAAACTAGCCGGGCGAGGTGGCAGGCGCCTGTAGTCCCAGCTACCCCGGAGGCTGAGGCAGGAGAATGGCGTGAACCCGGGAGGCGGAGCTTGCAGTGAGCTGAGATCTGGCCACAGCACTCCAGCCTGGGTGGCAGAGCGAGACTCCGTCTCAAAAAAAAAAAAAAAAAAAAAAAAAAAAAAAAAAAAAAAAGAAATTACCACATGTTCTCACTTATAATCTGCACTCACCTTGATCACCATCTCAAAGGTAAAGACACCTGTAAAAACGTAGTCAAAATATCGCAGCACCTGTTGGGGATAAAAACAAGAAGGCAGTGGATCACTGGCCTGTTCCAGCAGCGCCCCGGTAAAACTAACGTACCCAGAAGAGGAAACACAGCTGCTATATACAGTTGGGCAGGGTGTGCACTGCACAAGGGCCCCTCCCATCTCTTCATACGGCAGATTTGTATGTTGTGAATGAAATTGTCCAGCAGATGGCAGCAAATCCTAACAAACAAAATCACTGTACTAGACCGGTTCGCTAACCCGCGGGAAGGGTGCCTTTTAAAATTTGTCCCAAGCCCTATAATGGATTAGAAGCGGCCCCAGAGAAGTTTAGGGCTGACTGCATCCCTCTTGGTGATGGATCTAATCCCCCAGTACCCTTGCTTTCCTGGGCATCCTGGGCGAGAAACAGTTGCTACGTGGTTTCTTAAACACTGGGCCCAACCTCCCGCCATGGCATCTCTTCTTGCCTCAAGGCCAGGCCCCTGCCAGGGTAGGTTGATTGTTCCTGTTCCCCTCTCCAGGCCTGATGTTTCTGCCTGGATGAGCAGAAACATCCTCTGACCCAGTCCCTCTCCAGGACACACCATAGCACACCTCTGGTGTCACTCAGGCATGAAGATGAGGGTGTGCTGGCACAGTGTCTGACTGGTGCTAGGTACAGGGGGTGGACACTGGCTGGGCGCGGTGGCTCAAGCCTGTAATCCCACACTCTGGGAGGCTGAGGCAGGCAGATCGCTTGAGGTCAGGAGTTCGAGACCAGCCTGACCAAATGGCAAAACCCCGTCTCTACTAAAAATACAAAAAATTAGCTGGGCATGGTGGCGTGTGCCTGTAATTCCAGCTACTTGGGAGGTCGAGGTGTGATAATCGCTTGAACCTGGGAGGCGGAGGTTGCAGTGAGCCAAGATTGCGCCACTGCACTCCAGCCTGGGAGACAGAGACTCTGTCTAAAAACAAAACAACAACAAAACAAACAAAACAAAAACAAAAACAAAAAAAACCCCAAAATCAGATCCACCTGGAAGCTGCAAGGGCTGAGCACTACTGAACATGGCCACCAGAGGGCGCTGTGAACCCGAGTCAGGCACATCCTTCCTCTGCTTACAACCCTCCGTGGCTCCCACCTCATTCAGGGATAAAAGTCAAAGTCCTCCTCAAGGCCTTCACGATCTGACCAGTCAGCTCCCTGCCCTCGCTTCCTCTCTGTCTCTCCCTTGCTCACTTCCTCTTGTCCCCCAAGATGCTCCCACCTCAGGGCCTTTGCACAGGCTGTTGTCTCTCTGGAATGCTTTTCCCTACATCCCATTTGATTCCCTCTTTCTCCTCCTTTATGACTTAGCTCAAATAACACTTTTCCAGTGAGGACTTCCCTGACTGACTGTTTAAATTCCATCTCCTGGTCCTTGAGATCCTCTTTACGAAGTCTCTCTTTCTCTCTGCCCACCACAATCTCGGTCACTTATCACTCCTTGAACATCTGTTAGCGTTACCGATAATCTCATTGTCCATCTCCCCCACCCAAATATCAGTCCCACAAGGACAGGGATGTCTGTCTGTCACTACGGCATGTTCAGCTTATAATACAGGGTCAGGAACACAGTAGGTGCTCAAGAAATGTTTGTGGAGTGAATGCATAAACAGTTGGGGCTGTACTGGGTCCTGGAGGAGCTGGGCTCTGTGATCTGTGTGGTTATAACTGATATTCCTGTTATGTGTGGTGATTGAAGAGGGATCAGAGACCAGAGTGCCTGGGGTCAGGGCGAGGGACTTCCTGGAGGGAGGGGCTGGTGCAAGGGGATTGGCTTGAAGGACCTGGGTGGGCAGAGGGGATGGTGGTGGGAGAGTATTTCAGGTGCACGAGGCAGTGGGCACAGCCTGGTCAAAGGCCTGGTGCTCCGTGGGCTCTGCGAGTGCAGGGACCGTCTCACACCCTGTCAATCCTCCCTGGCTAGCTCAGTACCTGGCACACAGTAGTTGCTTATTAAATACTTACTAAAGGAATGAATGGAAGGAAAGAAGGAAGAGAGGGAGTTGGGAAAGGGCAGGCGAATCTAATTCTGGAGCGCGTAATAAGGTGTGCAGGAGGAAATCAAAAGACCAATAAATTAGGTTCAAGTATGCTTAATATTTTGATCTTTTTGATCTATTTGCACATGTCATTTTCTGTGGCTCAGTCTAATCCAAAAAAGTGCTTGATCTCATTCATTACACAGAAATGTCAAGCAAAACCCCAATAAGATCTCACCGCACACCCAGCAGATCGGCCAAATGAAACAGCCAACAGCACCAAGTGTTGACAAGGATATGGAAGAACAGGAGCTCCCATGAGCTACTGGAGGAAGGGCCATTGCATTCATTTATTTTTTAATTTTTCTTTTTGAGATGGTGTCTCGCTGTCACCCAGGCTGGAGTGCAGTGGCACAATCTTGGCTCACTGGAACCTCTGCCTCCTGGGTTCAAGCGATTCTTCTGCCTCAGCCTCCCAAGTATCTGGGATTACAAGCACACACTACCATGCCCGGCTAATTTTTGTAATTTTAGTAGAGACCAGGTTTTACCATATTGACCAGTCTGGTCTCTAACTCCTGACCTCAGGTGATCTACCTGCCTTGGCCTCCCAAAGTGGTGGGATTACAGGTGTGAGCCACGGCACATGGCCCACTGTGTTTATTTTTATTTATTTATATACATTTTTGAGACAGGGTCTTGCTCTGTTGCCAAGGCTGAGTGCAGTGACGCCATCTTGGCTCACTGCAACCTCTGCCTCCTGGGTTCAAGCGACTCTTGTGCCTCAGCCTCCCGAGTAGCTGGGACTACAGTTGTGTGTCACCACACCCGGCTAATTTTTGTATTTTTGGTAGAGATGGGGTTTCACCATGTTGGCCAGGCTGGTGTCAAACTCCTGACATCAGGTGATCCACCTGCCTCGGCCTCCCAAAGGGTCACTGTGTTTATTGTCTAGTAAACATTCAAGCTGCATTTACTGAGGCCAACCACTTGCAAATTCTATGCTCTGGAAACTTCGCTTTTGGCTTATACCCTGGAGGAATTCTTATTTATTGAGACAGGGTCTCGCTCTGTCACCCAAGTTGGAGTGCAGTGGTACGAACACGGATCACTACAGCCTCGACCTTCCAGACCCCAATTGATCCTCCCACCTCAGCCTCCCAAGTGGCTGGGACCACAGGTGTGCACCACCATGCTCGGTTAATTTAATTTTTTTTTTTTTTTTTTTTTGAGACAGAGTCTCGCTCTGTCGCCCAGGCTGGAGTGCAGTGGTGAGATCTCAGCTCACTGCAGGCTCCGCCCCCTGGGTTCACGCCATTCTCCTACCTCAGCCTCCCGAGTAGCTGGGACTACAGGCACCTGCCACCTATCCTGGCTAATCTTTTGTGTTTATTGTTTAGTAGAGATGGGGTTTCACCGTGTTAGCCAGAATGGTCTTGATCTCCTGACCTCGTGATCTACCTGCCTCGGCCTTCCAAAGTGCTGGGATTATAGGCGTGAGCCACTGCACCTGACCAAAAATAAAAATTTTTTTTTTGGTAGAGGTGGGGGGGGGGGGTCTCACTATGTTGCCCAAGCTAGTCTCGAACTCCTGGCCTCAAGCAATGCTCCCACCTTGGTCTCTCAAAGTGCTGGGATTATAGGCTTGAGCCACTGCATCCAGCCTCCTGGAGAAATTCTTGTCCAGGTGACTCAGGAAACATGTTGAGGGGTGTGGCATGGGGACAGTATTCACTTAGAAACAACGCAAACATCTGTTAACAGGGTATGGATAACACATCCCATGCCACCCAGTCAATCTGAACGCAGCCTCATAAAGAATGCTCATCGGCCAGGCATGGTGGCTCACGCCTGTAATCCCAGCACTTTGGGAAGCCAAGGTGGGTGGACCACTTGAGGTCAGGAGTTTGAGACTGGCCTGGCCAACATAGTGAAACCCTGTCTCTACTAAAAATACAAAAATTAGCTGGGCGTGGTGGCGCACACCTGTAGTCTCAGCTACTCCGGAGGCTGAGGCAGGAGAATCACTTAAACCCGGGAGGCGGAGGTTGCGGTGAGCCAAGATTGCACCACCGTACACTGGCCTGGGTGATAAGAGCAAGACTCCATCTCAAAAAAAAAAAAAAAAAAAAAAAAAAGAATGCCCCTCAATCCTGCAACAGCAACATATACTCACTTAGTGTGAATACAATGTTGTGTGACAAAGGGAAGCATAGGTGTCTCATTTATTGAATGTTACAGAAGAGCAAACATAAATTCTAGTTTTTAAGAATTGGCCAGTGCGGTTGCTCATGCCTGTAATTCCAGGGCTCTGGAAGTCTGAGGAGGGACGATTACTTGAGGTCAAGAGTTCGAGGCCAGCGTGGCAACACAGCGAGGCCCCGTTTCTATAAGAATTTTCAAAATTAGCTGGGTGTGGTGGTGCATGCCTGTGGTCCTAGCTTCTTGAGGGGCTGAGCTGGGAGGCTCACTTGAGCCCAGGAGGTTGAGGCTGCAGTGAGCCATGATCATGTTACTGCACCCCAACCCGGGCAACAGAGAGAGACACTGTTTCTTAGAAAGAAAAAAAAAAAAAAAAGTCTGTGCAGGTAGGAGAAAAGAGAGAGGCTGAGAAACGCTCATTCCAGAAGCTGGGGTCGTGGTTACCTGTAAGGCAGGGTTTCTCAGGCTGGGCTCAGTGGACATTTGGGGAAGGATCGTTCTCTAGAGTGGGGGCCGTCCTGTGCATCAGTGGGTGCTGAGCAGCGTCCCTGGCCTCCACCCACCAGATGCCAGGAGCACCTCCCCCCTCCTGTCGTGACAACCAAAAATGACTCCAGGCAGTGTCCCCAGCAGCTCTAAAGGGAAGGCAGGCAGTGGGGGTGGGGGATCGAGGAGGCACATGCCGCGTGGGGCGTTTTTGTTCTATTTCTTGCCCTGGATGGTGGTTACGTGGTGTGAACGTTATGGGGCCACAGTGTTCTTGTGGAGAAGTTTCGACTGCGAGATGGACGAAGGAGGGGGACGGGGAGCTGAACGCTCTTTGCAAGCCCTCCCTGGGGCCCGGTCTGAGCGCTGCCTAGATTCCCTTCAGCCTTGGGAGCTGCCATGCCCCCTGCATCATCCATGCCTGTGCCCTCCCTGCAGCAGGCAATGCCTTCTCCAGCCTCCTCCAGCCAGCAGGGGGTTTGTGGACCCCTCCTGGGACACCCCTCCCCATGCCTGGCTCCTGGAGGCCTCTGGGGGAAACCAGGCTGCAGGAAGCAACTGAGCCAGCTGTGAGGAGGCTGGGCCCTGGCTCTGGCTTCCTCCGGGAGCTGTGTTCTAATTATTTCCTTCCATCTCCCCCATTGGGTCCCCAGGGGGCCTGCCAGGCCTGGGAAGGAAGGGAAAGTGCGTGGTAAGCTGTGGGCGGGCTTGAGGGATGGGGCTTGCCAGCCTTGCCTGGGTCCTAACCTACTTAGCCAGGGCAGCAGAGCCTCAGACCAGCAGAAAACACACTTCTTTGGCTCTGGGCTGGGAGGGAAGGGATGGGGGAGGGAGCTGGGGAGGGAAACAGGAGCCACCAGTCCACCCTCTACCAGGTCCTGGGGTCAAGCCTCTGCCCGCAGCCCATGGTTGAGGCACGCCCTTGCCTGTTGGTGCCTCTGTTTCCCCATCTCAACCATAAGCATGCACTCATTCCTGCTTGTCAGGACTCAAAGGGGCTATGCACACCCATCCGTGGCATACAGTAGGTGATGAGTAAATGCAGACAGCTGGGGGAAGCAGTGGGAGCTTTGGGGGATGCAGAGTTGGAATTCTGCTGTGTGACCCTGGACAGGTCACTTACCACTCCTTCATTCCCCTGAGCCTCAGTTTTCCCATCTGTCAAGTGGGGATGGCTGGGCAAGGAGCGGGGGGGGGGGGGGGTGCATTGTGAGGATTAAACGGGATAGTTCATGCTGAGTTTCTTCCTGGGACTCAGCAAGTGCTCAATTAACAGGGATTGTCAAGAGACCCACCACCTGCAAAGGGGCTTGCTTTCATAAAAATCGAAAGCATAGGCTCTCTTTCTGAACCAAATAGTTGTTTCTTTCAGAGCTTCGTGTCCAAAGGGAAATGTCTACTGCGGAGGGGACCACCTCGGAGCACCGCCCCTGCGCCAGTAACCCCGCTATTCCATGTAGAGAGTGTGCAACATCCATATCCTATTAGTCTCACGCCTCCATTAAAGAATCCAGCAATTTTCAGCCCCAGCCACTCTGGGCCACCTTCTCCCCACCAGGCTCACACAGCCACTGCCTCAAGGAATGTCTTGCTTCCAAGAGCATCCCCAAGGAATCGGAGCTTCCCCTCTCAACCAACAGCCATAAGGGCTATGCCTAGGGGTGCCCCCAACATCCCACCCTACCTGTAGCATTTTGGATGCAGGAGAAAGTGGCCTGAGGCAGAGGAGCCAGGCTAGGAAGGGGCGTGCTCTGTGGGACTCACATTGTTCCGAGGTGCGTTGGGCTGCACAGGGTCCTCGGCGGCCAGGGCGATGCTGCTCATGGCAATGACCATGAGGATGCACATCTCAAAGTAGCGCAGGTTCAGGATGTAATGGCACAGGCGGCGAAGGCTGTTGGAGACAGATGGGCGTGCAGAGGTCCACTCAGACCACAGGCTCACAAACCCTTTTCTTCCACCATCTCATGTTACCTACCACTACCTGAGATCTCCAACCTCCAAGGCCTCACACACAACAAACTATTAAGCTCCTCCAGGTGGGGGCCCTCTCTGGGTCCTGGAACCCCAAGAAGGCAGAGGGGACCTTGGTGAGAGAAGACATTCACATGCCCTGTTTAGCAAAGTGCCTATCACTCTCAAACGACCCTCTTGAAATATCTTGATCCCCAAGCTAGCTTGAAGAAATACGGTCCTTAATTCTGTAGGAGATAAAAAGCGTTTTCAATATTAAATGTCCCAGGGTCAAACAATATTGTGAATCTATGGGTTAAGCAGGTTTCTTTCTTTTTTAAAAATTAGCTGTGTGACCTTGGGCAAGTTGCTTGTCCCCTCTGTGCCTTGGTGCCCTCATCTGTAAAATGGCCATAATACTAATGCTTACTTCACAAAATTGTGAGACCCAAGAGTTAATTTATACCTGGCTCATGATAGGGGCTCCAAAAAGTTAGTTATTGAAATTATGAACTGCAGGCCTTATCAGAGCCTTGAAGGTACCAATGGGATGTGCCAGTTAACCTCTTAATAAGTGGAGCCAATAACAAATAGTCCATAAGGTTGTATGAATGGCAGCAGAGCTGAGTGATTAAGAACAAGGAGGCTAGAGCCAGTGTCTGGGCTCAAACTCCAGCTCTCCCACTGGCTTGCTGTGTGACCTTGGGCAGATGAATTCATGTCTCTGGACCTCAGTTTTTCATCTGTCAAATGGAGCTAAGCATAATAACAACCTCAGAGAAATTTAAAAAAAATTTTAAGGCACTCAGAACAGTGCCTGGCACTGAGTAAATACCACATAAATGTTTTCTTAGTAAAATCGATAAGTCAATGAAATAAAAAAGTATTTTAAAAGTACTTTTATTTATTACTACTCAGAGTGAGTTGCCAAGAGGCAGATTACAGAAAGCAGCTTCCTCCCATCTTATCTGACATGATCCTTCATTGTCAAGAAGCATTTGAGGGGTCAGGCTTTCAAGAAATAGCCTTGGGAGACATTCAGTTCTGAAACAAACTCCGAGCCACCACGACACTCACGGGATACATTTCTCCCCTAAATAATCTATCCGTTTCAAAGATGTCCAAGATAGAAGGCCATGGAACTCAGAGACTGTCTGCCCAGAATCTAAACCCTTACAGAGTCTAGGTTAGGAACAGAGTTCGGGTCCTAGGGCTGCCATGTGCAGTTGTTCAGGCTGTGTACTGCACAAGGCAGCCATTTCTAAGGGGGTGCCTCTTACCTCACAGACAGCATAGATCTGGATATTTATGACAATGATTTTCTAGCGGAGGGCAGGAAGGGGGGTCTCTTCCAACAAAGTCAGTATATTGTGACAAATCATCTTAACGTGACTTAAGGAAGGAGCATCCGTTTTCAGTTTGTTCAAAGGTACCCTTGGACTCATGGTGGTCAACACTCACTCACTGCCCTCTATCTGGCCTGACTTCCGCTACCCTGGTGGGAGCCCCAGGCCCCCCTGCCCTTGCTGGGGGCCATACTCACGGGTTGGTCGTGGACAGGATGAACATGGAGCTATAGGGAGGCATTGGCTTAGGGCCGTCTTCCCCACGGTCGTCTTCCTCCTCCTCCTTCTTCTCGTCCTCTTTTTTTGGCAGTGGGTCTGGGTTGGCGTTTTTGTTCACTGTTGGGACAAGAACCAACACAGGGCTCCCTCCACAATTTCCCACAAGTCTCTGGGAACTCCTGTGTACTCCCAGGGCAGGCAAGAAGCGGCTGACATTTATAAAGTGCCTGCTGTATATACCAGGCATCCTATGACATCACTGAACCCTTGTATGGCCCTGAGGTTGATATATTCTGATCCCCCATTTACAGATGAGGAAATTGAGGCACAGAGAAGTAAAGTGACTTGTCTAAGGTCACACAGCAGGAAGTGGAAGAGCTGGCATTTGGAACCCAGGAGGCCTGGCCCCCGAGAGCCTGCTCTCAACCACTCCATAGCCTTGAGTGTGGTGGGGCCCTCACGGGACATTCACACAGACCTGCCCCTATCCTTGCTGGACCTTCACGTCCTCACTTGCAGGCAGGTAGGGACAGTGCCAAGAGACCCATTGAACAGATGGAAATACTGAGACCTCCCATAAACCGCACAGCGTGCCCCCATTAGCACCCCTCTTGACTCGGGGGGAGGAGCTATCAGCCTCTGGAGCTTCCATTCTGCAGCCCAGCCAGATTATGTGCCCACGGGCAGGCTGAGCCTCTCTGAGCCTCAGTCCCTACATCTATAAAATGGGCACAGTGACAAGATCTTAGGATCTTAGGTCTCAGGACCATGGAAAGCCTTTATCCAGCAGACCCATGACAATTTCTCACACAGAACTGACACTAGAGACACTTAAGACATCATCCACTCAGCAGTTCACCATTTTTTCTTTCTTTTTTTTTTTTTTTTTTTGAGACGGAGTCTCGCTTTGCCACCCAGGCTGCAGCGCAGTGGTCCTCTCTTGGCTCACTTTACCTTGGCCTCCTGAAGTGCTGGGATTACAGGCATGAGCCAGTACATCTGGCCCCTTTTTTAATGTGGCGACTAGAAAGTTGAAACTGACATTTGCATGTGGCCTGTGTTACATTTCTTTTGGACAATGCTGGGCTGAGACAATCAATCATCTGATCCCCTCAAGCTTCCATCAGAGGACCCTATTGCTCCTCAAATGGGGTGGCTTCCTGGCTCCCCTAGGGAAGGAAGGACGTAGGAGATATTGCTAACCTGATCAAACAAGTCCCCGTGCCAGGCACTGTGCACAAATTATCTTACTGAATGGTCCACAGCCCTGCAGGGTAGGAAACTATGTCTATGCCCATTTTCCAGGGGGGAAACTGAGGCCAGAGAGATGGGGTCACAGTCCAGGGTCACTCAGCAGAGCCTCTGGCTCCAGGGGCGCCGGGTCCCCTGCCCAGCGATGTGAGGGCGGAGGGTCTCACCTTGCACAACAGTGTGGTTGAGTGGGGGTGGGCAGGCCGGGGGGATGTCCACCGTGGTGTGGTCGGGTTTCCTGGCAGTCTTAGCTGAATTGGTCTGGGTGCCGCTGGGGTTGGTGACGATAAGGCTGTTCTCGGGGGTCTTGGGAGGGCCGGGATTGGATGGGTTCCCCGGGTTGTTGGGCATCCGGCGGCTGGCGGCGTTCTGGGGATTGGTGGCCATGGCAGGGATGGCTGGCGTGGGGCCAGGGTCGGTGCTGTTTCCCATCTTGGCTGGGCTCTGGGGCAGGCCGGTGTGGCCGAGGCTGTCGTGGGGACCGGCCGACTCCGCGGTGGCCAGTTTGTTGTTCTTCATGTTGTCAATGTCCTCTGCCAGGGGTGGGTCTTGGCGGCCCAGGTCCTGCTGGATTGGCCGGGTGGTTGACAGGTTGGGGCCTGACACAGGGACCCCAGAGCCCTGGTTCTCTCTGAGGAAGGCAAGTGAATGAAAAAGAATGAACAACTGAGTTAGGATAAAAGGCAACAGTTCAGGATCCTAGCTAAGATTCCATCTTTCAAGAGTACAACTTGGGCTGGGCGCAGTGGCTCACGCCTGTAATCCCAGCACTTTGAGAAGCCGAGGCAGGAGGATTCCTTAAGGCCAGGAGTTCAAGACCAGCTTGGGCAACATAGTGAGACCCCATTTCTACAAAAAATGTATAAACTGACAGGCATGGTGGTGTGTGCCTGTAGTTCTAGCTACTTGGGAGGCTGAAGTGGGAGCACTGCTTGAGCCTGGGAGGTTGAGGCGGCAGAGAGCTGTGATCATCCCACTGCACTTCAGCCTGGGTGACAGAGTGAGACCCTGTCATCAAAAAAACAAACAAACAAACAAACAAAAAAAAAAAAACAAAAAAAGAAAAGGAAAGGGTACAATTTGGTCACGGGGAAGTTGTGTCCCAGATCCCTATAGCGCCTGGAATTGAGAGGGGGCTGTTCAATTCTTGGTCAGAGGTCAAGACTTTCACATGCCCACTGACAGGTTTCCACAGCTCCCCATCATCTTACTTCTTTTCCTTCTTTCTTTCTTTTTTCTTTTTTCCAAGATGGAATCTTGCTCTGTCATACAGCGGCATGATCTTGGCTCACTACAACCTCTGGCTCCCGGGTTCAAGCGATTCTCTTGCCTCAGCCTCCCAAGTAGCTGGGATTACAGGTACCCACCACCACGACTGGCTAATTTTTTGTATTTCAGTAGAGACGGGGTTTCACCATTTTGGCCAGGCTGGTCTCGAATTCTTGACCTTAAGTGATCCACCCACCTCAGCCTCCCAAAGTGCTGAGATTACAGGTGTGAGCCACCACACCTGGCCTCTTTTTTTTTTTTTTTTTTTTCAGACAGGGTCTCACTCTGTTGTCCAGGCTGGAGTGCAGTGGCAGGATCATAGCTTACTGCAGCCTTGAACTTCTGGGCTCCAGTGATCCTCCCATCTCAGCCTCTGGGTAGCTGAGGCTACAGGCTCGCGCCAACGCGCCTGGCTAATTTTTAATTTTTTTGTAGAGACTGGCGTCTCACTATGTTGCCCAGGCTGGTCTCAAACTCCTGGGTTCAAGTGATTCTTCCTCCTCGGCCTCCTAAAATGTTGGGATTACAGGCGTAAACCACAATGCCCAGCTTGTTTTTAACTTTCTTATTCATAGCTGAGTTTTCACTGCCTAGTACAGGGCCTCTCACACAGTCAATGCTGGGTAACTTACTGTCAAATGATAAGCGAATAAATGAATACCCCCATTTTCTTTTTTTTTTCATTCTTTCTTTTTTTAAGTGAGACGGAGTCTCACTCTGTTGCCCAGGCTGGAGTGCAGTGGCGGGATCTCGGGTCACTGAAACCTCTGCCTCCTGGATTCAAGTGATCCTCATGCCTCAGCCTCCCGAATAGCTGGGATTACCAGCGTGCACCACCATGCCCAGCTAGTTTTTCTATTTTCAGTAGAGACAGGGCTTCGCCATGTTGCCCAGGCTGCTTGAACTCCTGGCCTCAAGTGATTCACCCGCCTCGGCCTCCCAAAGTGCTGGGATTACAGGAGTGAACCACTGCACCTGGCCAGAATGTCCCCATTATCTAGATGAGGATACTGAGGCTCCAGGAGAGATCCCACAGCCTCAGACCTCCCATCAACCCTTGCGTCTCCAAGCCACGGACACCTGGGTGCTGCCTCCTGCCATCTGCAGGTTGACAAAGACTCACTTAGTAGCCCATCTGATGCCTTCCGGACTATAGACCCCCTGGACAACACAGCTCTGGTTTCCCACAAATCTACCTAGAAATAATAAATAAATAAATAATAAATCAAAGGCTGGCTTTCCCCAGAGGGCTTCCCACTGGCGAAACTACCAGCACCATTCTCCTCATTTTTGCATTTGAACGTGCAAAAACCCAGGGTGTTTTTAGTAAGCGGAAGAGAGACAAGCTAATTTATTTTCAGACCAAAGTAGGTAAGTGGGATGCTTCTATTAATACTTCCCGGAAGGAGAAACCGAGGCAGTTCCACTGTTTCTCTGAGACCGCACAGGGCAAATGGGCAGGTCCAAGCAACTTTCTGCCTTCTCAGTTTCGTGAGTGGGTCATAGAGTGACATTTCAGAAGACAGGCTGAACCTGGGTTCGAATCTCGGCAATGCCTTTTAAAAAAAATTTTTTTTGACAGGGTCTCACTCTGTCACCCAGGTTGTAGTGCACTGGCGTGATCTCAGCTCACTGCAATCTCCACCTCCCAGGCTCAGGCAATCCTCCCACCTCAGCCTCCCGAGTAGCTGGGACAATAGGTGCATGCCACCACGCCTAGCTAACTGTTTAATTATTCTTTTTATAGAGATGAGGTCTCACTATATTTCCCAGGCTGGTCTCAAACTCCTGGGCTCAAGCAATCTTTTTGCCTCAGTCTCTCAAAATGCTGGGATTATAGGCATGAGCCAGTACACCCGGGGAAATTTTGGCAACATCACTAGCTGTGTGACCCTGTGTGGTTTGCTTAACCTCTCTGAGCCTTAGTTCCCACATTTTAAAATTTGGGATAACAGGAGTAGAACCTTCTCCATATCCCGGAGACTGAAGCAATGATCCTGGACCTTCTTTTTTTTTTTTTTTTTTTTTTTTTTTTGAGATGGAGTCTCGCTCTGTCGTCCAGGCTGGAGTGCAGTGGCGCTATCTCGGCTCACTGCAAGCTCCGCCTCCCGGGTTCATGCCATTCTCCTGCCTCAGCCTCCCACAGGTGCCGGCCACCACGCCCGGCTAATTTTTTGTATTTTTAGTAGAGACGGGGTTTCACGGTATTAGCCAGGATGGTCTCGATCTCCTGACCTCGTGATCCGCCCGCCTTGGCCTCCCAAAGTGCTGGGATTACAGGCGTGAGCCACCGTACCTGGCCGATCCTGGACATTATTTACCACATAATCTCCAGTGAGTTACTTAGCCTCAGTTCCTGATCCATAACATGGGGGCCGTAACCTCATTGAGTCTGGCTCTGAGAACTAAGTATGTTAATGAGCTGAGAGTCACCGAGGATTATTCTCAGGCCTTGAAACCTAATGGGATTTGTCTTGCTGGATTTAGCACTTGCTTAGGACTAGTGACCTCTTTATCCCTTCCAATTTCTCCCTTTTACAATAGGAATGTCTATCCTATGCCTGTCCCGCTGTTATATTTTGGAAACATACAAAGATCACTTGTTTTGTAGTTTCTATTATATATATATATATATAATATACATTATATATATTTATCTTATCTGTCTTATTTTTTTGAGATGGAGTCTTGCTCTGTCACCCAGGCTGAAGTGTAATGTGCGATCTTGGTGATCTCGGCTCACTGCAACCTCTGCCTTCCAGGTTCAAGTGATTCTCTTGCCTCAGCCTCCAGAGTAGCTGGGACTACAGGTGTGTGCCACCACACCCAGCTAATTTTTTTTTTTTCGGTATTTTTAGTAAAGACAAGATTTTGCCATGTTGGCCGGGCTAAAACTCCTGGCTTCAAGAGATCTGCTGGCCTTGGCCTCCCAAAGTGCTAGGATTACAGGTGTGAGCCACCGTACCTGGCCTAAATGAGGTAAATTCTAAACCAATATGTCCTCAACATCTTGGACAGTCCACAAAGAAAGTTCTAAGCTGCTTGTGATGCTTTTTGAGAAGTTGTGTATCACGTGAAAACCTGGCTGAGAGTATTTTCTCATCATCTGTAATGTGTGTGTGTGGGTATGTGTGTGTATAATAATAATAATAATATATTTTTAAGAGACAGGGTCTTGCTCTGTTGCCCAGGCTGAAATGCAGTGGTGTGATCATAGCTCACTGCAACCTTTAAATCCTGGGCTCAAGCAATCCTCCCACCCCAGGTAGCTGGGATTGCAGGCACACACTGCTGTGCCTGGTTACTTTTATTAATTTTTGTAGAGAGAGGGTCTCACTATGTTATTCAGGCTGGTATTGAACTCCTGGGGCTCAAGTGATCCACTTGCCTTGGCCTCCCAAAGTGCTAGGATTACAGGTGTGAGCCACCACGCCTGGCCCTGTATATATATACACACATTTAAGAGAGAGATATCCCTCCCATAAAGCAGGCCCAGTTAAGTTATAATTTCAAAGAGAACCTAAACCCTTTGGCCACCAGCTCAAGCGGCCATGGAGAAACTCGTGGGGGCATTTTCTTAGAGGAATACCATCTACCGAGAGCGGATGGAAAAGGGTCTGCCAATGTTTGTCTTGTTTTTGCTTCCTCATAGAGTTTCTGTTGGTTGTTCGTGGGGGAAATTTTAACCAGCTCAGCCTGCAGAGGCCTAATATCAATTTCCAGGAGGTTTCATTTCCAAAGTGTCTCCAAGGAGAACTCAAAAGGGGCAGAAAACGTTGAAACTGGGCCCCTTCCCTCTACCCCCTTCCCCCTGGGGATCTGGCATCCTCTGCCTGGAATAGGCGGCCAGTTGCATAACACCTGCTCTGCACGGCATTCTCGTGCCAGCTAATCACTTTGGCATCCTTCTGCGGAGGACTGCGGACACCTTGCCTGGGGCACACTCAGACCCCGAGATCAGATTATGTGGGGGTGATAATAACAGCAGTCCCTGTTTATTGCTCACCTCCTTGTGTCCCCATCCCCCTGTCCTAAGGACCTCACGTATTAACTCATTTCATCCCTGCAACCACCAGCATCTGAGATGGGTATAGTGATTGGCCCCATGTCAGAGGAAGAGACTGAGGTTCAGAGAGGAAAAGTCATTTGCCCAGTGTTACCCAGCTGGAAAACCGCTGAACTGGGCTCTCTGGTGTTCAATGCTTTAATCGGGCAGCTTGGTACTGTGGCTCACGCCTGTAATCCTAGCACTTTGGGAGGCTGAGGAAGGAAGATTGCTTGAGTCCAGGAGTTTGAGATCAGTCTGGGCAACATAGTGAGACCCCATCTCTAAAAAAAAAAAAAAAAAAAAAATTAGCTGGGCGTGGTTGCATGAGGCTGCAGTTCCAGCTACTTGGGAGGCTGAGGTGGGAAGACAAATTGAATCCAGGAGTTCGAGGCTATGGTGAGCTACGATTGTGCCACTGCACTCCAGCCTGGGTAACAGCAAGACTCTGTTTCTAAACAAACAAACAAACAAACAAACAAACAAACAAATAAACAAAAAACTAGGGCCCATTGGGGGTGCCGTAAGAATTAGAGTGCTAAAGAATTAACCACCCCCTGCCCCCATGCAGGATAAACTGTGGAGGTCAAAAGTCCAGCATCTCTCTTCCTGTTCCTTTTGGGGAGTGGGTTGTCATGGTGACAGATGCAGGTGGAATAGGATGCGAACAGCAGAGATAAGAATTCTAGAGTGGAGCAGGTCTTGGCAAAAGTTCCCTTTGCACCCAGACAGGCCTGGGAGGAGGCACTGCCTGGCTTCAAGGGAGAGGCAGATGCTCTGTCCTCCACCGATTTTTACTGAGAGTCTGGGAAAGTTCCACCCTCATTTTGTTCACCCTGCAGGGCCACTGGGCTTGGCCACCTGGTATGGAGGATCTGCGGCCAGCAGCCATTGAATTATATGAAATAGAATGTGCGTCAGTCCACTTTTCACTGGAGTGGGCCACTGAAAGACAGATGAAGGTAGGAATGAGGAGAAGACAAAGTGAATAAAAAGGAAAAAAAAATATGATCGGCCTGGCAAAGTAGCTCACTCCTATAATCCCAGCACTTTGGGAGGCTGAGGTGGAAGGATCGCTTGAACCCAGGAGTTGGAGACCAGCCTTGGCAACATGGCAAAACCCTGTGTCTACAAAAAATACAAAAGATTAGCCAGGCATGGTGGTGCACGCCTGTAGTTCCCAACTACTCAGGAGGCTGAGGTGGGAGAATCACCTGAGTCCAGGAAGTCGAGGCTGCAGTGAGCCGTGACTGCACCACTGTACTCCGGGACTTGGGTGACAAAGCGAGACTGTATCTCAAAAAAAAAAAAAATTATCAATATGCAGCCAGGCACGGTGGCTCACGCCTGTAATCCCAGCACTTTGGGAGACAGAAGTGGGTGGATCACGAGGTCAGGAGATGGAGACCATCCTGGCTAACACAGTGAAACCCAGTCTCTACTAAAAAAAAATACAAAAAAAAAAAAACAAAAAAAACTAGCCGGGCGAGGTGGCGGGTGCCTGTAGTCCCAGCTACTCGGGAGGCTGAGGCAGGAGAATGGAGTGAACCTGGGAGGCAGAACTTGCAGTGAGCAGAGATCACGCCACTGCACTCCAGCCTGGGTGACAGAGCGACACTCTCTCTCAAAAAAAAAAAAAAAAAAAAGAAAAGATTATCAATATGCTGAAGAATGAAAAGCACAGGGTACATTTGCAAAAAGCCTCAAGGAATGGCTGAAGAAGAGGAAACATGCACAAGGCAGACCTCGGAAGGCCACTGGCTTTGCCACAACAGAGAACTAAAATGTCTTTTTGTTATTTTATATTCTCAAAGAAGGTTTTATCTTTGCCACTTTTTTTTTTAAAGCAGATGAATGACTTATCTTGGATTTTTTTTTTTTCCTCTTAAAGTGCATGAATCTTCATGAAGTTTTATTTCCAAAGAGCCTTAGAACCTCTTTATCAGCCAAATGAATAATGCCTCTCCCGGCCAGGTTGTTTGATGTGTCTATTCATAATGGAGTTAGCAGTGCTCTCCTGGTTCAGAATGGGGGTCTGGCTAGCTGAGGCTCTGGGGGTGAAAGTGGGGAGATATTTTCTTCCTCTGAAGAAGAGAAGGAGCAGGAACCATCTGTGGGATTTGGGCAAGCTGGGTCCTTATTTTTTTTATGTTTATTGATGAGAGTATTAATAACAGTATTAGCTGACACTTATTGAGTGCTTACTACTACTGTTAAAAATAGCATTCACTGAGTACTAATAATATTCATATTAATAATAGCTAACGTGGTCAGGCACAGTATCTCATGCCTGTAAATCCAGCACTTTTGGAGGCCAAAGTGGGAGAATTTCTTGAGGCCAGGAGTTTGACACCAGCCAGGGCAACGTAGTGAGACCTCAAAATTCTACAAAACAATTGCTAACATTTATTGAGCTCTTGTTATAAGCCAGGACCTACTCAAAGCATTTTACATGTACTAACTCAGTTAAATCTTGTACCCAGAGTAGGAGGTAGCTACTATTCTTATCCCCATTTTATAGATGAGGAAATGGAGGCCCAGAGAGGAGGAGTGAAATTCTGAAAGTCACACAGCCTGGAAGTGATAGGGCAGGAATGGGACTGCCTGCCCCAAAGTCCTTGCCTTTCACAACTAGGCTTTGTTGCTTTTGTAATCTCCAATGTTTACTGTTGTCTTTCTTTTTTTTGAGACGGAGTCTCGCTTTGTCACCCAGGCTGGAGTGCAGTGGCGCGATCTCGGCTCACTGCAAGCTCCGCCTCCCGGGTTCACGCCATTCTCCTGCCTCAGCCTCCCATATAGCTGGGACTACAGGCGCCCGCCAGCACACCCGGCTAATTTTTTGTATTTTTAGTAGAGACAGGGTTTCACCATGTTAGCCAGGATGGTCTCGATCTCCTGACCTCGTGATCTGCCTGTCTCGGCCTCCCAAAGTGCTGGGATTACAGGCGTGAGCCACCGCGCCCGGCCATACTATTGTCTTTCAAAAACTCTTCCTGGCATATTGTTAGGGAGAGACATTCTGTCCCTGTCACTCTGCCTCCTTCAATAATACTGGATCTGTTAATAAGACTGATAATAATAGTAATATTAGTAACAATAGTAAGAGTAATTAATAATCAGTGGTCTTTCTTTTTTTTTCAGAAATGAGGTCTTGCTCATCTCTAAAATGAGCAATGCCACTGCAATCCAACCTGGGCAACAGAGCAAGACCCTGACTCACAAAAAACAACAACAAAAAAAAACCCCTAAATAAACCAACAAACTAAAGGCACAAATAATTACAAGCAAGATTTTTCACCTGTGTGAGGAGCATTAGAAAGTCATGAAGAGGAAAGGATAATTCATTTCCGTATGAGATTGTCCTGTACATGGTAGGGTATTTAATATACCAGCCTCCCATTCTCTAAATGCCCAGGTTGGTCTCAAACTCCTGGGCTCAAGCAATCCTTTGCTTTAGCCTCCTGAGTAGCTGGGATTACAGGTGCACACCACTGTACCTGGCTTTTTTTTTTTTTTTTTTTTTTTTTTTTTTTGAGACAGAGTCTTGTACTGTTGCCCAGGCTGGAGTGCAGTGGTGTGGTCTCAGCTTACTATAACCTCCACCTCCTGGGACGATTCTTGTGCCTTAGCCTCCCGAGTAGCTGGGATTACAGGCGTCCACCACCACGCCTGGCTAATTTTTTGTGTTTTTAGTAGAGGCAGGGTTTCGCCACGTTGGCCAGGCTGGTCCCGAACCCCTGACCTCAGGTGATCCACCTGCTTCGGCCTCCCAAAGTGCTGGGATTACAGGCACGAACCATCACACTGGCCTGTACCTGGCTCTTCATTGGTCTTTACTATATATAGACTGCTGTGGTAAACACTTTATTCCACCTAAACTCCCTTTTTGACCTCTCATTCCCCTGAGTGACTGAAGGCCTCAGAGTCTCATCAATGCACCTTCAATTTCTTTGTCCCTCACTTTCTTGTCACTATTCGTGTCCTGCAAACTGGCCTCCTTCTGGTCCACCCCAGAGCCTTTGCACATGCTGTTGTTAGACTGAAACACTCTACTCCCTTCTCGGATTGCTCCTCTGAAAACCTGCTGAGACCTTGGAAGCAGTTTCTTGGTCGTATTTCTCAGAATGCCTCAGACCACTTCACCTGTAGTTACATGACTGAACTCACAGCAAGAGCTTAGAATATAATAGGCACTTAGTAAATACTAACTGAATGAATGCATAAATCCATAGGAGAAGACTGAAGTGAAAGAATGACCTAGAACAACGGCGTTCAGGAAGGTGTTATAGAACTATGTGGAAACCCAATAACATAATGATTGAGGGGCACCATAGGCACTTAGAGAACGGTAGGCAGTCATACTAAATACCCTACCACGTACAGGACAGTCCCATACGGGAAAGGCTTATCTTTTCCCCTTCGTGACTTTCTTTTTTTTTTTTGAGATGGAGTCTTGCTCTGTCGCCCGGGCTGGAGTGCAGTGGCCGGATCTCAGCTCACTGCAAGCTCCGCCTCCCGGGTTTATGCCATTCTCCTGCCTCAGCCTCCGGAGTAGCTGGGACTACAGGCGACCGCTACCTCGCCCGGCTAGTTTTTTGTATTTTTAGTAGAGACGAGGTTTCACCGTGTTAGCCAGGATGGTCTCGATCTCCTGACCTCGTGATCCGCCCATCTCAGATCACAAAAGTGCTGGGATTACAGGCTTGAGCCACCGCGCCTGGCCCCCTTCATGACTTTCTAATGTCCCTCAAAGAGTTGAAAAATCTTGCTTGTAATTACCTGTGCTTTTAGTTTGTTTGGGCTTCTTTCTTTTTCTGTTTATTTATTTAGAGACAGAGTCTTGATCGCCCAGGCTGGAGTGCACTGGCGCAATCTCGGCTCACTGCAAGCTCCGCCTCCCGGGTTCACGCCATTCTCCTGCCTCAGCCTCCCCAGCAGCTGGGACTACAGGCACCTGCGACCACACCCGGCTAATTTTTTTGTATTTTTAGTAGAGACGGGGTTTCACCGTGTTAGCCAGGATGGTCTCGATCTTCCGACCCTGTGATCCACCCGCCTCGGCCTCCCAAAGTGCTGGGATTACAGGTGTGAGCCACTGCGCCCGGCCCATTGTGGAACATCTTGACACTGTTGGCAACTCCCCTCATGTGGTTTGAATTGTCCACACAACCCAGAGTCAGTGATCATTTGTGCCTGTCACTTCATAGTGATTTTGTGTGTGGGTGTACATATCAAAATTACTTCACTATGTCCTCCAGAGTCTCATTACTCAAAATGCAGTCCCTGGACCAGTAGTATCAGCCTCACCTGGGAGCTCGTTACAAATGCAGAATCTCAGGCTCCACTGAGTCCTCAGCCCTACAGAATTACAAGTGGTGTTTTAACGAGATCCCTGGGGATTCACATACACATTAGATTTTGTGAAGTGTTGGCCTAGTTCATATGTCATCCAACAGGATCACTTAAACCCATCATTAAAAAAATCGATATTATGCCCTGATGGTAATATAAAAGAGGACTAAGCGCAGGTTATTTGTAATAGGACAATTATGTAGTGTAGACAGTGTAGACTAAATGTCTACACTGTCTATTTTAATGGGTAAGTTGTTGAGTCCCTATATGCAGAATCACTATAGCATCTTCTAGAAAGTATTACAAAATATTGTTATGAAAAAGAGGATGCTGGTTCTGAATGGATACGGTGCTGGCCTGGAAGATGCCTCAAAAGCTTTCTAACGTTATTTATTTATTTATTTATTTATTTATTTATTGAGACAGAGTCTGGCTCTGCTGCCCAGGCTGCAGTGCAGTGGCTCACTGCAAGCTCCGCCTCCCAGGTTCACACCATTCTCCTGCCTCAGCCTCCCGAGTAGCTGGGACTACAGGTGCCCGCCACCACGCCTGGCTAATTTTTTGTATTTTTATAGAGACGGGGTTTCACTGTGTTAGCCAGGATGGTCTCAATCTCCTGACCTTGTGATCTGCCCACCTCGGCCTCCCAAAGTGCTGGGATTACAGGTGTGAGCCACCGTGCCTGGCTCATTTTTATTTATTTATTTTATTTATTTATTTATTTATTTTTTTTTTTTGAGACGGAGTCTGGCTCTGTCTCCCAGGCTGGAGTGCAGTGGCTGGATCTCAGCTCACTGCAAGCTCCGCCTCCCGGGTTTACACCATTCTCCTGCCTCAGCCTCCCGAGTAGCTGGGACTACAGGCGCCCGCCACCTCGCCCGGCTAGTTTTTTGTATTTTTAGTAGAGATGGGGTTTCACCGTGTTAGCCAGGATGGTCTTGATCTCTTGACCTCGTGATCCGCCCGTCTCGGCCTCCCAAAGTGCTGGGATTACAGGCTTAAGCCACCGCGCCCGGCCTTTATTTATTTTTAAAAGATGAGGTCTCATTATGTTGTGCAGGCTGGTCTTGAACTCCTGGGCTCAAGCAGATCCTCCCACCTTGGCCTCCCAAAGTGCTGGGACTACAGGCGTGAGCCACCACATCCTGCTGCATGCAAAACTTTGAAACTCTGCTCCCCCTTTAATTCTTAGGGCCCAGAGTGACTTTTCTTTTTCTTTCTTTTTTATTTTTTTTTGAGACAAGGCCTTGCTCTGTCGCCCAGGCTGGACTGCAGTGGTGCGATCGTTAACTCATCACAGCCTAGAAATCCTAGGTCCAGTGACCCTCCTGCCTCAGCTTCCCAAGTAGCTGGGACTACAGGTGCATGCCACCACATCTGTTTAATTTTTTATATTTTACAGACATGGGGTCTGCCTCTATTGCCCAGACTGGTCTCCAACTCCTGGTATCAAGTGATCCTCCTGCCTTGACCTCTCAACAGAGTGGCTTTTCAAACTTCTGAAGAATAACATTAGGTAAAGACAGTTGGCTGAAAATGGCAAAAAATGGTCTAAATTTACTGAGCACTTATTATGTGTCAACTGTTCTTCCAGGCCCTTTGCATACATTACTTCATTCAATCCTGGCAATGACCCAATTAGATCCCACTATTTCCATTATGTGAGGCCCAGAAATATGAAGTCACTTTCCAAAAGTCACACAGCAAGGACATGGAAGACTATATCATTCTGGACGACAGTGGGGCTTCTCTTAATAGTTTCCCTGCAATGTTTAAGGCCTCTGGTGCCAGATAGCCTGGGTTCAAGGACACTGGTTAGATGCATGACCTTGAGGAGCTCACTCAATCTCTGTTTCCCCATCCGTGAAGCCTCTAATCCGAACACTTTGGGAGACTGAGGTGGGAGGATTGCTTGAGGCCAGGAGTTGGAGAACAGCCTGGGCAACATAGCCAGATCTCGTTTCTACTAAAGGTAAAAAAATTAGGCTGGGTGTGGTGGCTCAAACCTGTAGTCCCAGCACTTTAAGGAGGCTAAGGCAGGCAGAATGCTTGAGTTCAGGAGTTTGAGACCAGCCTGGGAAACACAGTGAAACCCTGTCTCTACAAAAATTAGCCAGGCATGGTGGCACATTCCTGTGGTTCTCGCTACTTGTGAGGCTGAGGCGGGAGAATTGCTTGAGCCTGGGAGGTAGAGGCTGCAGTGAGCTATGACTGTGTCACTGCACTCCAGTCTGGGCAACAAGGCGAGACCTTGTATCAAAAAAACAAAAAACTACAGCTTTTTTTTTTTTTTTTTTTAGACAGGGTCTTGCTCTGTCGCCCAGGCTAGAATGTGATGGCACGATCTCAGCTCACTGCAACCTCCACCTCCCAGGTTCAAGCAATTCTCCCGCCTCAGCCTTCTACGAGTAGTGGGAATACAGGCGGGCACCACCGATTTTTGTATTTTTAGTAGAGACGGGGTTTCACCATGTTGGCCAGCCTGTTCTCCAACTCCTGACCTCAAGTGCTCAAGGGATCTGCCAGCCTCAGCCTCTCAAAGTGCTGGGATTACAGGTGTGAGCCACTGCTCCTGGCCAAATATAGAATTTTTTTTTTTTTTTTTTTTTTTTTTTTTTTTTTTTTGAGATGGAGTCTCACTCTTATCTCCCAGGCTGGAGTGCAGTGGTGTGATCTCGGCTCATTGCAACCTCCGCCCCCCCGGATTCAAGCGATTCTCCTGCCTCAGCCTCCCGAGTAGCTGGGACTACAGGCGTCCACCACCATGCCCGGCTAATTTTTGTATTTTTAGTAGAGATGGGGTTTCACCATCTTGGCCAGGCTGGTCTTGAACTCCTGACCTCAAGTGATCCACCCGCCTCAGCCTCCCAAAGTGCTGGGATTACAGGCCCGAGCCACTGCACCTGGCCAAATACAGCATTTTCCAATATATTTTTATAAAAAAATACACAGCACGTGCTACTTTGGCTGTTGTCATTGTTACTGTCATTCTCCGGATTCCAGGTCGCCTCCACTTACTTCCTCCTCCGATGCCTCCTCTCCTTGTCCTCCCTCCGCGCGTCCCCCTCGTACGTGGCCGGAGCGCCGTGCCGGTGCCGCCTCCTTCGCTCGCCGCCGTCGGGGCCCTCGCCCTCGCCCTCGCCGCCCCGGGCCGGCCGGCTGCCCTCGCGGTGCCGCACCCTCCGCTCCGCCTTGTCCTCCGGGCCCTCCTCCCCGGGCCTGCGGTGCGTGCGATGCCGCCGGGGCTCCCCGTCCGCGCCCGTGCGCGGGGACCCGCTGCGGCTCTCCCTGCTGCCCCCCTGCCGGTGCACGTGCCTCCGGTGGGGATCCCCGGCCTTGCCTCGCTCGACCTCGCCCTCCCAGAACCCGGGCTGCTCCAGGCTGCCCTCCCGGGCGTGGTGGTCCGACTCGCGGCCATAGGGTCCCTCCCGGCTCAACTCGGCCTCCTGGCTGCCCGCCCAGGGCCTCCGTGCGTCCAGGCCCGCCGAGCCGCTAGGGTCCCGGGCCCGATCGTGGTAGCGGGTCTGTTTCCTGAGGAAGTCCTCAGCGCGCTGCTGGCCGAGGCGCTGGTCCACGGTGGGCTCAGCCGCCCGGCTCTTGTTGGTGTTGTTGTTGCGGTTCTCCTGCGGGTCCACCACCAGCGGCCGGTCCAAGTGCGTCTTCATGTCAGGCCGCAGGTGCCGGGTGTAGGCAGCCTTCCAGCGCTCGTCCGGGTCCATTTCATTGTACAGGGCCTCCCGGCTGGCCAGCAAGTTCTGCTTTCGCATCTCACTGGTCCGCTGCTCCCACACGGACTTGGCTGGCTTTTGATTCTTCTGTTGCTCTTTCCTGCAGTGGGGTGTTCACAGGACTTAGAGCATTGGTAGGCACTGTAGCTTGGACGGATGGCCCAGGCTAACCAACCCACATCTCAGCCTCCTACTCCTGCTCTCCACCCTCTACTCCCCACTGGATGCTAGAAGGAGCCTGTGAGCATCTGAATCAGGGCCCAGCCTCCTCTGCTCAAGAACCCTCCATGGCTCCCACCTGACTAGGAGCAAAAGCCCAAGTCCTCCCCCTGACCCAGAAGGCCCTGTGTAATCTGCCTGTCACCTCCTTGCCCTCACCTCCTCACACTTACTATTCGATTCCAGTCACACAGGCCTCCTTCACATCAGGCATGTTCCTGACTCAGGGCCGTTGCCCATGCTCTTCCCTCTGCCTGGGATACTCTTCCCCAGGCCCCCCAATGGCTCCTCCGTGTTCACCTCCTTCAGGCCATGTAACCTTCTAGGTGAATAGTCCCCAACCTTTTTGGCACTGGGGGCCAGTTTTGTGGAAGACAGTTTTTCCACAGACCCAGGTGTGGGGGGTGGTTTTGGGATGAAACGGTTTCACCTGAGATCCTCAGGCATTAGATTCTTAAAAGGGGCACGCAACCTAGATCCCTCAGATGCACAGTTCTCAACAGTGTTCGTGTTCCTATGAGAATCTAATGCCGCCTACTGATCTGACAGCAGGTGGAGCTCAGGCGGTAATGCTTGCTTGCCCACTGTTCACCTCCTGCTGTGCGGCCCCATTCCTAATAGGTCTCAGACTGGTACCAGTCCACAGTCCAGGGACTGGTGACCCCTATTCTAGGTGATGCCTTCCCTGACAACTTTGTTTAAAATCACAACTGTCTTCACTTCCATCATTTTCTTATTTTTTTTTTTGAGACGGAGTCTCGCTCTGTTGCCAAGGCTGGAGCGCAGTGGCCAGATCTCAGCTCACTGCGAGCTCCGCCTCCCAGGTTTATGCCATTCTCCTGCCTCAGCCTCCCAAGTAGCTGGGACTACAGGCGCCCGCCACCTCGCCTGGCTAGTTTTTTGTATTTTTTTAGTAGAGACGGGGTTTCACCGTGTTAGCCAGGATGGTCTTGATCTCTTGACCTCGTGATCCGCCCGTCTTGGCCTCCCAAAGTGCTAGGATTACAGGCTTGAGCCACTGCGCCCGGCCACTTCCAGCATTTTCTATTTTCCTCCCCTACTTTCTCTGTAGTTCCATCACCGTCAACACAATATATAATTTACTTATTTATCTAGTTTATTGACTCCTTCCCTTGATAGAATGGCTACACTCAGGTGGGATTTTTTTTCTCCTTGTTAATGCTGTATACCCAGAAGTTAGAACAGTGCTGGGTACATAACAGCTGCTAACTAAATATTTATTGAGTAAAAGTGGGTGGAAGGACGAGAAGTGTCTCTTCCTAAAGCTCAATTCTGTCAAGGACCACCCCTAATGCTTCCCAAATCTATGCCTGGGATAGCGTGGAGGTTGAGGAGCCGGGGTAGCATCCCAGGGATTAGGGGCACTTACACAGCTATGGACATGTTGGCCGCGGACAGAGGACTCACTTCTGCCACCTCCTTGGCTTTCTGTAGGGCAAGTTTCTGGTTGGCTGCTTCTTCTTCCTCTTGCTCGTCCTAAAAGGCACATGGAATCTTTGTTCACAAAACAGGAACTAGGCCTTGGGGACTCACTTCTGACTCTGTTGCTGACCAGGGGCAACATTTGAAATATTTAAAAATAGGTTTGGCTTGAGTATCGACCAATCAGAACCAAGGCTCCATAATCAGAATGGGTACCTGCTATTGGTTAAGTGTACTGCTATGCCCTCTGTGTATAAGCTTGACATCTAACTCATTATGAAGCCTATCTTAACACACAGCCAGATGACAAAAAATAAAAATGTCCCTTCTCTTCCTACAATGAAGACTTTCCTGCAGTCTGGTTTTTTTTTTTTTTTTTTTTCTTTTTTCTTTTGCTTGTTTGTTTTCAGAGACAGAGTTTCCCTTGGTTGCCCATCCTGGAGTACAATGGCACAATCATAGCTCACTGTAGCCTTGAACTCCTGGACTCAAGCAATCCTCCCACCTCAGCCTCCCAAGCAACTGGGACTACAGGTGCATGCTACTATGCCCAGATACATTTAATTTTGTTTTTTTTTTTGGTAGAGACAGGGTCTCGCTATGTTGCCCAGGCTGGTCTTGAACTTCTAGCCTCAAATGATCCTCCCGCTTCAGCCTCCCAAAGTGCTGGGATTACAGGCATGAGCCACTGTGCCTGGCCCCTGCATCCTGTCTTAATGAGCTGGAAAGCAACGCAAAGATTTTCCTCTCACTAGACTTTCTGAGCCATGTGAACTCTCTGAACCAGCGTTCAAAAAACACCAACTAGCCTCACACACAGAAGAGCCTGGCATTCGATGGCCCATGCCATGCACTGTCAACAGCCCCCAGAAAGAGAATCAGGAGAGGAATTTATATTCCCAGCCCCCACGACAGGAAGGCGGCGGGGAAAGGAGAGCAGGGCACTCGGGCTACAGCCAACTGCCCAGGGTGCGGCTGCTCACTGGTGGTTAGGTTCAGAGAGGAGGAGAATGGGGGAAGATGTTCTAAAAATACATACAGAAAAAGACGTTTTTGGACTTTAAATCCTTCTTCAGCCTTCATGCAGGGCCTCATTCGTAAAACAGAAAAGCCAACAAAGAAAAAGCAAAGAAAAAGCAACGAGAAAGAAATGGCCAGAAATGAACCCGCCCATAAGAAAAGTCATGGCATTGCAGGACAGCTCTCCCGCTGTGCTCCGAATTACTAGAACGGGGAGCAACCTTACCACCTTGGAAATGGTCAGATCAGGACACTGTCAGAGACAACATGGAGATGGGATCTGGCTGGCCACCCTGCTCTCACAGGGCCACCCCCACCCCTCCTGGCACCATTCCCAGCATTTTTCAGAGCCAGGTCTCTGGACCATCTGCCTCAAAAACACCTAAAATGCAGATCCCCAGGCTCCCCCAAAGAATCTATAGAACCAGGGCTGGACTCTGGAATCTGCATGTCCCACAGGTTCCCAAGTGAGCAGGAAACATGCTCAAATTCAAGCAACTGGTACACAGCAGTTAAGAGCACAAGCTGCAGACCCAGACAGCCTGGGTTCAAATCCCAGCTCCACAACTTACTGCTGTGTGGCCTTGGGCAAGTCTCTCAACCTCTCTGTGCGACACGTATCTCATCTAAAATTCCAACTCTCCCCGACTTTCCCTACTGAATTTTTCTCTGTCGCATTTATCACCAACTGACAAGCTACATATGTTTACAAATTTCTCTTGTTTCTTGTGTGTCTCCCCTCTTGAATCCCTGCTCCATGAAGACAGAGATTTTTGCCTTTTTTGGTTCACTACTTAATCCCTAAGTCCTAGACTAGGGTCTTGGTCACACAGTAGGTGCTCATTAAGTGCTTACTGAATGATGAAATCTATAAAATGGGGCTCAGAGAGCTTGCTTCCTAAGATTTCCATGATGATTGAATAGGATTAAAAACACATATTAAATGACCAAGAAATGCTTGTAGGATCAATGAAAGAAAGAATGTGGGTCTGGAGAAGAATGTCCACACCTCCCAGGAGATAAATGAGCTGGCCTTTCTCCCTCCCCGTCTCCTACCCTCCTGCACCAGCCCCTGAGGATGGACTCTTGGAACTTGGATGAGCTCATGGCTGGATCAGCCCTCGGCTCAGCCATGCCAGCCGGCTCCACAGTGGCCAGGCTCGTGGCCGTGTGCTTGGGATGGCAGAGGCTTCCGCTGCCCTCCAGTGGGAGCTGGGGCCGGGAAACTCTCTCTCCCTCCTGCCAGGGCCGGCAGATGGAGCGTTGGCAACCGTCTGCTTAGTTTGGTTCAATTTCACAAACATGTCCTGAACACCTCGAGGCACTGGAGGTGGGGCTGCAATGCTGAGGGCGACCTCGGGGCTGAGAGGAAGACCCTGTACCTGTTACATGTAATCTTAACTTAATAGGGTCCTTGGGGAGGGGCTTAGGCTGGACCGAGGCTAGCTCTTAACATGCTAGGTTTGGCTAAGGGGAGGCTCCAGTGGGAAGCCAGAGGAAGAGAGAAGGTGGGGACATTTATTGGTCATTCCATCTGTGCCTTGCCATGGTTCTGGGTCCTCTAAGGTCCCAGGGCTGGTGGCAGCCCTTTTTCCTTGGCCCCAACTCTTATTGGGTCCCCATAACAGCACTCCCTCTCCCATCCACTAGCTTGGGGGCGACATCATTCCTTGGAAACCCTGCTTACTCCCTGTAAACGGCCTTTTGGTTGAGTTTGCCATCTGTTTCCTGCAGTGACCTCACTGCCTTCCCCCTTCCCACCCTCTTGGCTGTAGAATTTGCTTGAGGAGGGACAGTCTGTTTCTGGGAGTGGGGGGGAGAGGCGCCTTCTCTTTGCACAGTGCATCCCCGGCAAAAGTTGTGACCCCGTTCCCGCGCCCCCACCCCTACTCCCGTCCTGATCTGCCATGGGTAGGTGGTAACTTTGCCAGAGAAACATTCTCCCACCGCCTCCACCTTGGTGAGCTCCTGGGCGTTGGCCAGATTGTCCACAGCGATGGCCAAGAACACATTCAGGAGGGTGTCTGCAAATGTCTGAGTCAGGAAAAGCAACCATTGGTGGGACACCACTTGGGCCCTGGGTATCTGGGTCTCTCAGTACCCGCCCTTGAGCCCCTGCCACCTCTCCTCTGCCAGAGGTCCAGGCCTGTCCCCATCTCTCCCTCCATGAAGGATACAGTTCCCGAAGAGTGTCAGTACAATGAAATAGATGGAGAACACCATGCCGCCCTGCACGCCCCCCTGAGACTTGATCCCGTCGTACATGACCTCGTTCCAGTCTTCGCCCGTCAGGATCTGAAAGGGGAGGAAGAAACACACAGCCAACCCCCTCTCAGCCACGGGCCCCTCGGAGACGCAGTTGTGGAGCCGGCATCCACCCACTCCACCCCCAAGCCCAGGAGGTCTTTAACAATCCTGCCTGGTTTGCGGAACTAGACTCTGTGTTGGCTTCTCCTTGGCTTTTCTCTTTCTTCGCGGGTAGAAAGGGCTGTTCCTGCATTGAGTGGCTCTTAGCCTGGCTTCTAGGAAAACGGAACCCTGGAGGAGTCACAAACCCTCCTGTCACTCTGTCTTACCTGATGTGATTAAGGGGATTTGCTATGGACTAAATTGTGTTCCCTTCCAAATTTATGTGTTGAAGCCCTAACCTATAATGGGATGGTATTTGGAGATGGGGCCTTTAAGAGGTAACTAGGGTTAGACGAGGTCATGGGGGACTTCATGATGGTATTAGTGCCCTTATAAGAACAGGAAGAGACCGCATGCCATGACGCATGCCTGCAATCCCAGTACTTTGGGAGGCCGAGGTGGGAGGATCACTTGAGCCCAGGAGTTCAAGATTAGCCTGGGCAATATAGCAAGACCCCTTCTTTACAAATAATAATAATAATAAAAAAATAGCTGGTGCACATCTGTAGTCCCAGCTACTCAACGGGTTGAAGTGGGAGGATCATTTGAACCTAGGAGTTTGAGGCTGCTGTGAGCTACGATTGCGCCACTGCACTCCAGCCTGGGCGACAAAAAAAAATGTGATTTGCCTAAAAAAAAATTTTTCTTTTTTTGAGATTTTTGTCTCAAAAAAAGAAAAGAAAAAAAAGAACAGGAAGAAACACCAGAACTCTCTCTCTCTCTGACATATGAGGACACAGCAAGAAGGTGGCTATCTGCAAGCTAGGAAGATAGACCCCACCAGGAACTAACCCTGCTAACACTTCGATCTTGGACTTCCCGGCCTCTAGAACTGTGAGAGAATAAATGTTTCCTGTATAAGCCACCCAGTCTGTGGTATTTTGTTATGGCAGCCTGAGCAGACTAAGACAGGATTTTAATATTTACCCGTGTTCCTCATGTAGTCATGGTGATGATTAAATAAACTACTATGTGGAAAGCACAAACGTAGCACAAAGACATGTTTGGGGTCCCCCTGCCTGAGGCAGACCCTGGAACAAGGGTTCAGGTGTAAGTGGTTTATCTGGGAGGTGATCTCAGGAACCACCAGTAGGGGAGAGGAGAAGTGAGAAAGGGAAAAGAGGGTGGAATATAAACAATATGTTATCAAGCGAGTTTCCACTGTAGGTAACCGGGGCTCGGTCTTGCTAGGGAGCTCTGGAGGTCATCCCACCTGAGGGTGAGGGAGCTGGGGTATTTATCCACCAACGCTGCTCCTTTTAGGGTGTGGTGCAAAAAATTCACAGTACTACTGGACTGCAGTTCCTTGGGGGCAGAGCAGGGGACCAGAGAAAGACCAAGGTAAAGGATTAGGTGTTGACAGATAGAAGTTTTGCTGATGCATATTGAAAGAACCAAGAGGATATTCAAACAGCACCTACATGCTCCTTTAAAAAAATCCAACTTCCTTCCTTCTATCCATATTTCCATGAGGATAAAGTATAGTTAAAGAACTCCCAAAACATTAATCTGCTAAAAGAGGGTTTCTAAGCCTCAGCACTGCTGATATTTGGGGCCAGATTATTCTATTTGGGGCTGTCCTGTGCATTGTAGGATGTTGAGTAGCATTCCTAGTCTCCACCCACCAGATGCCTGTAGTACCCCCTCCCTAGCTATGACAACCAACAATGCTTGCAGACATTGCTACATGTCCTTGCAGGACAGACGTGCCCTTGGGTGAGAACCTCTGAGCTAAAGATACATGACTAGTAATCAGTGCTATTAATAATGGCTTATGGGCCGGGTGAGGTGGTTCATGCCTATAATTCCAGCACTTTGGGAGGCCAAGGCAGGCAGATCACGAAATCAAGAGTTTGAGACCAGCCTGGCTAACATAGTTAAACTCTGTCTCTATTAAAAATACAAAAATTAGCCAGGCATGGTGGTGCACACCTGTAGACCCAGCTGCTGGGGAGGCTGAGGCAGAAGAATGGCTTGAATCCAGGAGGCAGAGGTTTTGGTGAGCTGAGATCACGCCACTGCACTCCAGCCTTGGCAACAGAGAGAGACTCCATCTCAAAAAAAAAAAAAATTGCTTATGTGGGGGCTCAGAACTTCCCTTCATGGAAGATTTCCTCTTCAACTCCCTGTCTAGGGGTCTCATTTAGAAGCTACCTCCCCAGGAGAAGGAGACAGTGAAGTCACATTTTCTATATACCCTCAGTCCCCCAAAGAGAAAGAATCCACCAGAGATGCTCTGAAGGTCCCGGCTGGGCCAGTTCCAAGCCTCAGGGAATGTGCCCACATGGGCGCAGAAGTTGCTTTGAGTTGATCACCCTGGAATATGAGACCAAGGTATCTTCAGATTTGGTGGGTGTATTAGCCATTTATTTTGTTTGTTTGTTTCTCTGCCTTTTTTTTGTGAAGAGACAGGGTCTTGCTCTGTGGCCCAGGCTGGAGCTCACTGCAGCCTCAAACTCCTGGGCTCAAGCAATCCTCCCACCTTGGTCTTCCAAAGTGCTGAGATTACAGGCATGAATCACCTCACTGGCCTGGCCATGCATTTTATTTTCTTTATTCTGATACATCTGGGGTCTTGCTGACTCTGGAGGGACTGCCCTGTCCAGCACTAGCCAGTCCCTAGCGGTAGGTAAACAATTTAGCCCTGAGCAGGCTTTTCAAATGCAAACCAAACAATATCCTAACCAGCCCATATCCCAACCACTTCCTTTACCTTCCCAACACTATCCACCTGCCCTAACACCCCAAGGTCAGGTCCTAGACAAGTAGGAACATCTCCTCTGCCCCAGGGTCCACTGAAATGAACCAAACTAGCCATTCTTGAGCTGTTTACTCTGCCTCACCCATTCCTTCCCATGGAAACCACAGTCAAGGCTCTTGCCCAGATTTTCCTTCTCTTCCTGCTTGACCCTGTTGCTTCCCTGCTTGGTCCTGCATGGTGTGTTCCTTCTCTGAGGATCTGCGAGTATAGCAAACTTTCTTTTTGTTTTTGAGATAGGGCTTTGCTCTCTTGCCCAGGCTGGAGTACAGTAGTATGATTGTAGCTCACTGCAGCCTCAACCTCCTGGGCTCAAGCGATCCTTCCACTTTAGCTGCCCCAGTAGCTAGGCGGTATGCATCACCATGCCCAGCTAATTATTATTATTATTTTTTTTTGTAGAGATGGAGTCTCACTATGTTGCCTAGACTGGTCTCAAACTCCTGGCCTCAAGTAGCCCTCCCACCTTGACCTCCCAAAGTGTATTTATTTATTTATTTATCTATTTATTTTTAAAGATGGAGTCTCACTCTGTTGCCCAGGCTGAAGTGCAATGGCACGATCTTGGTTCACTGCAACCTCCGTCTCCCAGGTTCAAGCAATTCTCCTGCCTCAGCCTCCCAAGTAGCTGGGATTACAGGCATGTGACACCACGCCCGGCTAATTTTTGTGTTTTTAGTAGAGATGGGGTTTCACCATGTTGGCCAGGCTGGTCTCGAATTCCTGATCTCAAGTGATCTGCCTACATGGGCTTCCCAAAGTGTTGGGATTACAGGTGTGAGCCACCACACCTGGCCAAAGTGCTGGGATTATAGGCGTGAGCCACCATGCCCAGCCACAAACTCTTTCCAGTGACATTCATCTTCTGATCTGTTGGCCTCACCATATTTGAATAATGATAACCATAAAATCTGTACATTAAAGTGGTATGAAAAGGCAAGGTAGAGAAGGAGGAGTTCAGGGAAGCCCCTTGGATGTGGAGTAGGCACTTTCACCTGTGACACTGAGAGGCGTTGGCCCATGGGGCCAGGTGGAGGCCGTACCTGAAACACCGTCATTATTGCTGCTGGAAAAGTATCGAAGTTGGTAGGAGGAGTCCCTTCATCGAAATTAAACCTGCAGGGAGGACACGGACATTTTACATTGGCCCCACCCCAGGTGCTCTGAGGGCGTGGCTCAGTATCTCATCTCCAAGGAAACGAATGCCTCCATCATCTCTGTCCCCAGGAAACCCTGAGTGGTACCCAGGGCCCTGCTCATCTGGGTGACCACAATAGGTGTCTGGGCTACAAGGAAGGCAGCCTGCATGGTGGAGGGGAATGTGGGCCTCTGGATGCCCTGAGCCTGACCCCAGGGAACCAGGGGTTGGAATTCCTGTGAAGGACTTACTGGCCGCCGAAGAGTTGCATTCCCAAAAGGGCGAAGACGACAATGAACAGGAAAAGGAGAAACAACAGGCTGATGATGGACTTCATGGAGTTGAGGAGAGAGACGACCAGGTTTCTGAGAGATGCCCAGTACCTGCCGACAGAGGCCAGGCGAGGACTCAGGCCAGGCGGGGGAGGCAGGGCCCCGGAGTTAGCCCTCGAAGCACGAGGCTCACTTTCCCAACTTTCTGGAGGCGGCCCCACCGTGTCCCCCATCCCCACCCGTTGTACAAATATCCAGGAACCCCAAAGACTTACTTTGTGACTTTGAAAATACGCAATAACCTGAGGGCTCGTAACACGCTGATTCCAAAGGATGTGCCAGGTTTTATGACAGCCCAGATAACCTCGAAGATGCTCCCAATGATAACCTAAGGCAGAGGACCTGGTCTCATGTCCAGGGACAGTGTCTGGGCTCTGGAACTGGCAAGCATTTCCTAGGCACCAACCTTGTAAGAACCCAACCAAACTCCTCCCTCCAAATGGAAGCCGGGTGAGGATCCTTGACCCCCTCATTCATCCATTCATTTATCTATAGAGACCAGGTCTCACTGTGTCACCCAGGCTGGAGTGCAGTGGCGCAATCATAGCTCACTGCAGCACTGTCCTCCTGGGCTCATGTGATCCTCCCACCTCAGCCTCTTGAGTAGCTGGGATTACAGGTGTGCACCACCACACCTGGCTAATTTTAAAGCATTTTTATAGAGATGGTGTCTCGCTAGTATTGCCCAGGCTGATCTCAAACTTCCGGGCTGAAGCCATTCTCCTGCTTTGGTCTCTTCAAGTGTTGGCCTCTACTTTCCAAAGCATTGAGCCACTGCACCTGGCCTCTTATTTATTTTTTTATATGTATGTATGTATGTATGTATGTATGTATGTATGTATGTATGTATTTAGAGATGGAGTCTTGCTCTGTCGCCCAGGCTGGAGTGCAGTGGCGTGATCTCGGCTTACGGCAACCTCTGCCTCCCAGGTTCAAGAGATTCTCCTGCCTTAGCCTCCCGAGCAGCTGGGATTACAGGCACCTGCCACCACGCCCAGCTAAGTTTTTGTATTTTTAGTAGAGACGGGGTTTCACTATGTTGGCTAGGCTAGTCTCGAACTCCTGACTTCGTGATCCTCCTGCCTCGGCCTCCCAAAGTGCCGGGATTACAGGTGTGAGCCACGACACCCGGCCTCTTTTTTATTTATTAAGAGCACACACAGGCCTGAGAATCCCTGAAACACATAATTACAAAGTGAATGTTCATGCAACTACTACCTATGTCAACAGTTAGGAGAAGGCTAGGGGCAGTGGCTTATGCTTGTAATTCCAGAACTTTGGGAGGCTGAGGTGGGCAGATCACTTGAGCCCAGAAGTTCAAGACCAGCCTGGGTAACAGAGAAATCCTGACTTTACAAAAAAAAAAAAAAAAAAATTAGTCAAGCATGGTGGCACGTGCCTGTAGTCCCAGTTACTTAGGAGGCTGAGAAGGGAGGACAGCTTGAGCCCAGGAATTTGAGACAGCAGAGAGCTGCGATCCTGCCACTGCACTCCTAGCCTGGGCAACAGAGCAAGACCCTATCTCAAATAAAATAAAAAATAAAATAAAAAGGGACATGTGGATACCCTGGAAGTTTCCAGAGACACTGTGATATAACTACCATCCTGAATTTTGTAATAATCATTTTCTTACCTTAAAAAAAAAATTGAGGTAAAATTCACATAGCATAAAATTCACACTTTGAATTGCGCAATTCAGTGCATTTAGGTACATGCATGATATTCTGCAACTATCACCTCTATCAAGTTCCAAAACATTTTCATCACCCCCAAAAGAGGCCCTGGCCCCATTAGCAGTCACTCCCTACTCTCTCTCACCAGACCCTAGCAACCACTAATCTTACTTCCTGTCTCTATGGATTTGCCTGCTCTGGACATTTCATACAAATGGAATTATGCAATACTTGACCTTTTGTGTTTGGTTTCTCCTACTGAGCATTGTGTTTTCGAGGTCCTTGACTTTTTAAAGTATTCAAGTATCATCCTCAAAAAATATAATTTAAGGTGGGGCGTGGTGGCTCACGCCTGTAATCCCAGCACTTTGGGAGGCTAAGGCGGGTGGATCACCTGAGGTCAGGAGTTCGAGACCAGCCTGGGAAAATTGCTGAAACCCCGTCTCTACGAAAAATACAAAATTAGCGGGGGATGGTGATGCATGCCTGTAATCCCAGCTACTTGGGAGGCTGAGGTGGGAGAATGGCTTGAACCCGGGAGGTGGAGGTTGTGGTGAGCCAAGATTGCGCCACTGCACTCCAGCCTGAGAAACAGAGTGAGATCCTGTCTCAAAAAAAAAAAGAAAAAAAGAAAAAAAAGAAAAAAATATATATAGTTTAATTTTTTCCATTTGAACTTTGCATGAACTGTATGGACTTACGTTGCTAGCTCCTGCCTCCTTCTGTGCCATGTTATGTGGGTGAGATTCATTCCTGTTGTTGGGCATGTGGCTGTTGCTGGTGGACTTTCATTGTTGCAGAGTATTTCATTATATAGATATGCCACAAAATATGTATCTGTTCTACAGCAAAGGGATACATGGATATTGGGACTTGGAACTATTACACACAAGGCTGCTCAGGACATTTTTAAATTTTTCTTTGTTTCTTTGTTTCTTTTTTTTTTTTTGAGATGGAGTCTCATTCTGTCGCCCAGGCTGGAGTACAGTGGTGCTATTGCAGCTTACTGCAACCTCTGCCTCCCCGGTTCAAGCGATTCTCCTTCCTCAGCCTCCCAAGTAGCTGGGATTACAGGCAGGCACCACGACGCCTGGCTAATTTTTGTATTTTTTTTAGTATAGACGGGGTTTCGCCGAGTTGGCCAGGCTGGTCTCGAACTCCTGACTTCAGGAGATCCACCTGCCTCCGCCTCTCAAAGTGCTGGGATTACAGGTGTGAGCCACTGCACCTGGTCTACTTTTATTTCTTAGAGATGGGGTCTCAGTCTCTTGTCCAGGCTGGAGTTCAGTGGTGTGATCATAGCTCACTGCAGCCTCAAGCCTCAAACTGCTGGGCTCAAGCAATCCTCCCACCCCAGCCTTCTGAGTAGCTGGGGCTACAGGTATGTACACCACACCTGGCTTTTTTTTTTTTTTTTTTTTTTTTTGTAGACACAGGGTCTTGCTATGGTTCCTGGCTGGTTTTCAACTCCTGGGCTCAAGCAGTTCTGCTGCCTCAGCCTCCTGAATAGCTGAGGTTACAGGCATGGGGCATCACACCCAGCTTTCTTTTCTTTTCTTTTTTTTTTTTTGAGACGGAGTCTCGCTCTGTCGCCCAGGCTGGAGTGCAGTGGCGCGATCTCTGCTCACTGCAAGCTCTGCCGCCTCCCGGGTTCACGCCATTCTCCTGCCTCAGCCTCCTGAGAAGCTGGGACTACAGGCACCAGCCACCAGGCCCGGCTAATATTTTTGTATTTTTTAGTAGAGACGGGGTTTCACCATGTTAGCCAGGATGGTCTCGATCTCCTGACCTCGTGATCCTCCCGCCTCGGCCTCCCAAAGTGCTCTTTTCTTTCTAATGGAAAGAAATTGGTTTTATTCTTTAAACATTTGGTCCATTTATGTAGGGAAGGTTTGTTTGTTTGTATGTATTTTGTTTTCTCCAACAACATAATTTTCTATAATGGCAGAAAACAGTACAACATTCAGTTATTATAAATTATTAAGCCTTCCTGAGACCAACAGGACTGTGCTAAATTATTAGGGTTGCCCTGGGCCAGGTAATCTCCACTTATTTGCGAACAACCTTAATTTCACTTCCAGCTGCAGAGACATTCTGGCCTGTGTCTCCTAGGTATCTGGGTGAGATTTTCTAGGATGAATTCCTAGCAATGGAATGCTGGCTTATATCTCCATCTTGTAGTTTCTGCCCTGGTTTGATGAGAAGGATTGGATGTAGATTATTCTCAAGGACTTAGGTTTTCTGTTGACTAGTGGGTTCCTGGGTGTTCATCACATTTAAAAGTAAACTGAGCAATTCACAAAATGACAATGGACCATAATGGCTCCATAATGCCAGAGTGTTGTAATCTAACAATTATACTTCATCTACTCCACATGACTGAGCTCCAAAGGAAAAAAAGAAACAGAAATCATGATGACGTCCTATTTGTAATCCTAAAGTTAGGCACTTAGTTGGAGCGACACAGGCAACCCACCTAAGGCATGGCTTTTCTCCCAACTTGGAAAACTTGTCTTATGTCCCCTACTTAGCTTTCCGACGGGGGTCTATACATTTTCCTCCCACTGGCAGTGGTTGAGGGTTCTGGGTACCCTGGATCCTTGCCAGTGTTTGGGATTGTTTTCTCATTCCTTCTGCATCCATCTGAGTCTCTCATATTCAGGGGTGACTTTACCTTTCTCCCTTTAATGTGTCCAAGTATCTGTCATTCCAGGCAAGAGCTGGAGAAATGAACTTTTTAGAAACAAGAGCACTTACCCCACAGTCAAAGCAGTTGAAGGAAGAGTGGAAGTAAGGCCGCGTCCCAAGCCCGTACATTTTTATAAACATTTCGGACATAAAGAGTCCTAAGAAAATGAATTCTGCATAGTCTAGAAGGGAGAAGGAGGAAACAGAGAGGAGGTTAGGCTTGCTGAGGGTAGGGGTTCCAGGTGGCTCTGACTTTTCTTTTATTATCATTTTTTAACTTTTTATTTTTTGTAGAGATGAGGTCTTGCTATGCTGTTAGGCTGGTTTCAAACTCCTGGCCTCAAACAGTTTCCCCAATTTGGCCTCCAACATGCTAGAACTACAGGTATGTGTCACCATACCCAACTTCTGACTTATCTTTTTTCTTTTAAAAATTTTTATGTGGAGATGGGGGTCTCACTATGTTGCCCAGGCTGGTCTTGAACTCCTGGCCTCATGTGATCCTCCCAGCTCAGTCTCCCAAAGCGCTGGGATTATAGACATGAACCACTGTACCCACGCCCTGTCCAAGGTGTCCTTCCCATGGGCCTCAGTTTCCACTGTTAAAAAGGAAGAGCTGGCTGGGCATGGTGGCTCACGTCTGTAATCCCAGCACTTTGGGAGGCCTAGGTGGGCAGATCAACTGAGATCAGGAGTTTGAGACCAGCCTGGCTAACATGGCAAACCCCATCTCTACTAAAAATATAAAAATTAGCCAGTGTGGTGACACATGCCTGTAAACCCAGCTACTTGGGAGGCTGAGGCATGAGAATCACTTGAACCTGGAGGTGGAGGTTGCAGTGAGCCAAGACTGGGCCACGGTACTATAGCCTGGGTGACAGAGCAAGACCCTGTCTTAAAAAAAAAAAAAAAAAAAAGAAGAGCAACAATTGTGCCCTCCTACTCTCCAACCAACAAGCCAACCAACCTTAGGCCAATTTTAAAAGGAATGAGAAAAAGTTCTGTGGGTCTCCATCTTGTAGCTTTTGCCCTGGTTCGATGAGAAGAATTGGATGTAGATTATTGCCAAGGACTTAGCTTTTGTGTTGACTGGTGGGTTCCTGGGTGTTTATCATATTTAAAAAATAAACTAATTAACTGAATAATTCACATAATAACAATGGACCATAACAGCCCCATAATGCCAGGGTGCTGTGATCTGACAATTATACTTATTCTACTTCTACGTGACTGGGCTCCAAAGGAAAAAGGGAAATAGAAATCATAATGATATCCTATTTGTAATCCTGAAGTTAAGTACTTAGTTGGAGCGACACAGGCAACCCACCTAAGGCATGGCTTTTCTCCCAACTTGGAAAACTTGTCTTATATCCCCTAGAAATCCTGTGTTGTGAGTGATCTAAAAGTCTTGAGTAAGACAAAGTCTTTTGTTCTTTGATGAGCAAGCATAAAAGTGCAAATGCCTCAGGGAGGGGTAAAACATGGATATGTATTTGCTCCAGCAAATAAATGGCTGACATCAGATCCTTTTCTGAGAGGGCTTTCTTGGTGGGGTAGGAAGATGAGGAGTTAGGAAGGGCATGGGTACTTAATGGATAGAAAGGAGAGATGAGGAGGGTTTCTGAGGAGCAGAAAGCATACAGAAAAGAAAGAGACAGAGGATTGAAACTAACTTCCATGAATTTCATATAGCTAATTAAGGCCACGAAACTAATTGTGTTTGGTGGTTGTGATGGTTTAAATGTTTGTGTCCCCTCCAACATTTATGTTGAAACTTAATTGCCAATGTAACAGTATTAAGAGGTGGGGCCTTCAGGAGGTGATTAGGTCATGATGGTAGAGCTCTCATGAATGGGATTAGGTGCCCTTATAAAAGAGCTTGACAGAGGAAGTTTGTTCCTCTTGCTCCTCCACCTTCTGCCATGTGAGGACCCAGTGTTCCTCCCTTCCAGAGGATACAGTGTTCAAGGTACAATCTTGGAAGCAGAAAGCAGCCTTCACCAGACAAGGAAACCTGCCAGTGCCTTGATCTTGGACTTCCCAGCCTCCAGAACTGTAAGAAAATAAATTTCTGTTCTTATCAAATTACCCAGTCTCAGGTAATTTGTTATAGCAGCACAAATGAACTAAGACATTTGTCAAGGGTGTTTCCTATATCATGCTTTTAAGAGGTGTTTTGAACTAACCGTCAAAGTCCTTCACACTTATTTATCACCAAAATTTCTCCTTATTTATAGGACACTAAGGAGATCCTAGTGTCTGAGGGGAACTCTAAGGTTCCTAGGACAAAAATATCAGCAAAGGAAGTCTGTTTGTAACATCTGATACATTCTAAGACCCACCAGAAGTAACTCTGGGAGGACTGAAGAGTTTCTGAGATCTTGTTCCTCAGTTACCATGGAAACATGATAGCAAGTGATGCACAAGACTTGAAAGAATTACTTATCCTTAGCATTGTTGGATCTGGAAGAACTTTCAGGACCATCAAATTCAGTTTCCACCACATAGTTGTGGAGTCTGAGACCCAGAGAAACAACTACACCGCATTGATCCCAAGACATACATTTTTGTTCACATTTTGACATCTCTGAAATTAACGTGTATCTTTTTTTTTTTTTTTTTCCGAGATGGTGTCTAGCTCTGTTGCCCAGGCTGGAGTGCAGTGGCGCGATCTCAGCTCACTGCAACCTCTGCCTCTCGGGTTCAAGCGATTCTCCTGCTTCAGCCTTCCAAGTAGCTGGGATTACAGGTACCTGCCATCATGCCCAGCTAATGTGTGACCCTGGGCAATCTACTTAACCTCTCTATGTCTCAGTTTTCTCAAATGGAAAGTGGGAATGAGTAAAGGACCTTTATAGACACTGAGGGCCCAGGCAGGAAGTCTCAGTCCCTTGTTCCTGAACCAGGACAGACTGTACAAGATCATTAGTGGAGAGAATATAGGAGAATAAAAATAGAGTATCAGAGGAAGTTAAAACAAGAAGTAGAGTCCTCATTTATGAGAGACTCCAGAGGGACTAAAAACAATTACTAAGTTTGAAACTAGGTCAGGGCCCTGGGAAGGAGAACTGGTTCCTGAGGGGTGTCCTGGGGGGTCAGCCAACGTGACTGGGAACAAGGAGGGTTATAAGAAGACAATGGCCTGGACTAGGCTCATGGGCCTTTCTAGGTCAAAGACTAGACTGTCTCTTCTTGCTGTCCTAAGTCAATTCTAAACCAGGTCAGAAGGGCAGTGAATAAATTAGAAAGCCAGTAGGCAAAAGATGTTTTGGGAAGTCCTTACTTGGGACCTGCAAGCCAAAGCCAGAGCATCCACCTGCCCTGCTCACTGCCCAATCACTACTCTTTTAATTTAATTTAATTTAATTTTTTGAGACAGAGTCTCTCTCTGCTGCTCATGCTGGAGCACAGTGGCATGATCTTGGCTCATTGCAACCTCCACCTCCTGGGTTCAACCAATTCTAGTGCCTCAGCCTCCCGAGTAGCTGGGATTACAGGTGTGCACCAACATGTCTGGCTAATTTTTGTATTTTTTGTAAAGACAGGGCTTCACCATATTGGCCAGGCTGGTCTTGAACTCCTGGCCTCAAGTGATCCACCCACCCCAGCCTCCCAAAATACTAGAATTGTAGGTGTGAGCCACTGTGCCTAGCCCCAGTCACTGCTCTTGTTGATTCCTCAGAGCTCTTTACTTTTTAAATCCTGCTCAGACATCTCCCCATCTTTTGCTGCTTTTCCTCACTCTCACTTGGCCCTCAATTTTGATACTATCTCATGCTAACTCATATAGAATCTGGGAATAGGCCCAGAGGGCAAAGCCTTGGTGGTCCTTGTACCCTGAGGGAGCAAGATGCTCTCACAGATACTGGAGGGGATGTTCTATGAATGAATAAGAAAGCCAAAAAGGGCAGGGGAGGAAGTGTTAGGTTGGTGCAAAAGTAATTGTGGTTAAAAAAAAAAAAAAATGGCAAAAAACGCAATTAATTTTGCACCAACCTAACAGGAAAGAAGCAGAAGGTTTGAAAGAAGAGAGAAGCAGTCAGAAACAAGCAGAGAAAATGAGGGCAACATATAAGCCACTCCTTATTTCTAAAGCATCCTCTATCTCTTAACCATAAGTTATGAACATTTCCAGAGATGTACATAAAAATTATTAATACATGTTTCTGTTTCTGTCTATCTTATGAGCTCTGTCTTTCTCTGTCTCTCTTCCAACATCCCCTTCACCAGCACCCCTCTGTCTCACTCTCTTAGAAAGGAGCATTTGTTGGCCTGAATTCCAGCTTCTAGCTCTCAGGCCTAAGGGAGATGGGTTCCATTGTCATAGCAACAGCAACATTGGCCCCAGTGACAGTTATAGAAATGGCTAAAGGAAAGGGCAGATTCAAGGAGGACCAAAGAAGACACACATACTACCAGAAAAAGAGAAGTGGGAAAAGGGTGTGAGGGAGGGATCACGGAGTTGGCAGGGGTGGGGCTGGGCAATACTCACAAAGGAAGTCGGAGAGCCACTCGGGCTGGTTGTAGTGAACAATAGCAACACACAGCGTGTTGAGAGCTACCAAACTGAGTACAGTCCAGTAGAAGGCCTGAGTTTTGACCATGCGGCGGATGTAGAAACGCATCCTCCTCTCTTTTTTGTGAAAAAAGGTCGAGTTCTCCAGCTTGGCACTTTTAATGCTGGCTCGGGCGAAGGGAGAACCTGCCAGGGAAAAGATGGAGAATGTCAGGCTTAGGCTGTTCCTGCGGAAGAAATTAACCAGTGTGCAGCCCAAGCACAGATCTTAGCCAGGGGATCCATTAGTCTCTCCAGCAAGCCCTCTGGCCTGAGGGAACCATCATGACCCATGGGCTTAGTTTTGCATAGATGGAGCTTATGAGAAGACAACGTCCCTGAAAATAACAGAATCAGAAATAACCAATGAGTAAGCAGGATGTTGATGGGGAGGCTGATAGCTCTCTGTTGCAGGAGCCAATTTTCCATGACTCCCACTCCCAGGCACATCTGATACCTCTGGGAGTCACACCACAGGGCAGGATAAAGCAGGGCCTCCATTCCCTGATACAGGGACAGGCAACAGAGCTGCACGGAGCATGTTGGAAGGCCTCCAGAAAGAGATGTGGATAAGACTCTAGTTTTCCATGGACATTTCACTTTAGAAGTGATCACTGAGGAATGAGCTGGGTGTGTCCTCTGCCTGCATATAGTTTTGCTCTTATGCATTTATTGAGTACCTATTTTGTGCCAGCCTCTGTTCCAGGGGCTCAGGATACATTAGGCAACAGAGCCTGGACTTCCTGGGTCTGACCTTCCAAGGGGAGGAGACAGACAGTGGACATAATAACTAAATTAACAGGTGGGATGGAAAATGAAAAGTGCTATGGAAAAAAAAAGTTGGGATGGGTGCAGTGGCACATGCCTGTAATCCCAGTATTTTGGGAAGCTGGAGTGGGAGGACTGTTTGAGGCCAGGAGTTTGACACCAGCCTGGGCAACATAGCAAGACATGCTTTTTAAATAACAATTTTTTTTAAAGAGAAAAAGTAAAGCATCACAGAGGGACTGGGAGCCCTAGGAGAGTCCACGGGGTAGGCTACAGCATTAAATTGCAAGGTCAAGGTGAGTGTGTTGACTTGTCACTTTAGTATCTTAGGTAGAGGAAACAGCAAATTTAAGGTCCTGAAGCGTGAATGTGTCTGCCCAACAGTTTTGGGGAATAGCACAAGGAAATCAGTGTGGTTGGAGTGGAGTGGTTGAGGGGAAAAGAGAAGGAGGTGAAGGCAGAGAGGTGATAGGCAGATCATGCAGGACCTGGTGGACCACAAGGAGGACTTTGGCTTTTACCTTGAGTGAGGTGGGAGCCATGGAGGGTTCTGAGTACAGGAGGAATGGAACCTGACTTGGGTGTTCACAGGCACCCTCTGGCTGCCGTGGGGGACAGTAGACAGTGAGAGGTGAGGACAGGAGCTGGGAGACCAGGCTGGAGGTGACTGACCCATCCAGGCAAGTGATGATGATGATGGAAGGGAGCTGGAGTTGGGTGGTAGTCAAGCGGGGAGAATTTGGGATGAATCATTTAAGATAGATTCAACATTTGCTGATGGGATGGTGTGGGTATAAGAGAGAGGGATGAGCCAAGGTTTTTGGTGAACCCCTTGAGGGATGGAGCTCTCATCCACTGAATGTGCACAGGTTTAGGGGAAGGTCAGAGCTCAGTTTTGGACAGATTGAATTTACCTTCTAAAATACCTCTATCTTTTTTTTTTTTTTTTTTGAGACAGGATCTTGCTTTGTTGCTCAGGCTGGAATGCAGTGGCTTGATCATACCTCACTGCAGCCTTGAACTCCTGGGTTTAAGCTATCCTTCCACCTCAGCCTCCCGAGTAGCTACAACTACAGGCACGTACCACCATGCCCACTTAATTAAAACGATTTTGTTTTTGGTAGCAATGAGGTCTCCCTGTGTTGCCCAGGCTGGTCTTGAACTCCTGGGTTCAAGCAATCCTCCTGCCTCAGCCTCCCTAAGCATTGGGATTACAGCATGAACCACCATGCCCAGCCTTAAGATACTTTTTCTTATAAACCCTCAGTTGCATTCATTTTTACGTGGTTCTTCATTGGTTCATTCATTCATTAGTACATTCTTTCTTTCATCCATCCACTTGTTCATTTATTCATTCATTCTTTCACCATTCTTAAATTCATTAGCACATTCATCATTCATCCATTCCTTTGTGTGTACATCATTCATTTGCTCATCCATTCATCCATCCATTCACTATTCATTTGCTTATTTGTTTCTCCATTCATTCCTCCACTTATCCATTCACCCATTCATCCATCCAGCACGCTTATCAAAACCACCCCACTTGCCAGACACAGGACACAGCAAACACCTCCAAGGAGGCCACTTCCTATCGGCAAAATTCTCAATGGAGATTTTGAGTTGGCATCCTAGGGGCCATACCGACTCATACTGGGTTTGTGAAAGCTGAAATTATTGGTCCACATTTAAAAACTGGGAGATTTTCCATGAAAATATGGATTTCAGCTTCCCCTGAATGAAAATAACAGCTGACGTTTATGGAACATTTAGCAGGCACCAGGCACTGCAGGGAACATGTTTTACACGACAAGCTACTTGCTCCTCCTCAGAGTCCTAGGAAGTAGGGACCAGTGTTATCCCCATTTTACAGCCAAGGAAACAGGCTGAGAGGGGTCTAGTAACTGGTGAAGGTGTGTCAAGATAGTTCAGGGGGTGTGCTCTGGGCCACCACCTTGCACACCTGGGGCATGTGGCCATGAGGCAGGGGCACATTCCACTAGGCTGCAATTGGCCAGGCCCGGTGGCTGTGACCTCCTTACAGGGACGCCTCTCCTTTCTGCAAAGACCATTCCCCTCATGTTCATCACCTTCTCGAGCCCAGGGGCAGCTCCTCATGACCCTGCCCAGCATTTCTGGTCCTAGTCCCTGAAACTCTCAAAGATGTGTCCAGATCTGCAGGTCTCCAAAGGGCTTGGCGAAAAGAAATAAGACCCTTGGGACCTTGGGGGTCAGAGGGGATGTTCCACAGATTGAGAGAGAGAGAGAGAGAGAGAGAGAGAGAGAGAGAGAGAGAGAGAGAGAGAGAGAGAGAGAGAGAGGAAGAGAGGGAAAGAGAGAGAGAGACCAATCACAACAGGCAGAAGGTCCCCAGCCCCCACTCCTGCTGGAGCCACACTGAAAACCTGGCTTAATCACCAACCAGCAGATGACCTTGGGCAAGCCACTTTGGTAAAATGGAGACAACCACAGTTCCTACCTCAGAGGGCCATTCAAAGGCATAAATGAATTAATACATCTTAGCATGATGCCTGGTATACCTTATGATTACTGGATATAAATCTTCTAGTATAACCTCAAGAGCTGAAATAATGACTAGGTTCACGTGCCAGCCATTGAGAAAGTCTTTCCTGATCACTCAGCCTGGAGACACATCCCCACAACAGGTGTACCCTTCACTGGGAAGGGAGAGGGAAATGAATATTAATTGAACACCTACTAAGTGCTAGACCCCATGCTAGGTACTGTCACGTCTATAGTTGAATTTCATGCTCACTTTGACCCATGTTCCCTTTTTCTATACATTCCTGTCTCTCATTTTTCTCTGTGGTCTGGAATTATAATTGCAGACAGCCTCTGGATTTTTAAAAATCATTTTCAAGAGATATTTTATTCAACTCAATATATCCAAAATATTATCATTTCAACATGGAATCAATATTAAGATGAATTCAAAAGATATTTTAGGCCAGGTGCGGTGGCTCAAGCCTGTAATCCCAGCACTTTGGGAGGCCGAGACGGGCGGATCACGAGGTCAGGAGATCGAGACCATCCTGGCTAACACGGTGAAACCCCGTCTCTACTAAAAAATACAAAAAACTAGCCAGGCGAGGTGGCGGGCGCCTGTAGTCCCAGCTACTCGGGAGGCTGAGGCAGGAGGATGGCGTAAACCCAGGAGGCGGAGCTTGCAGTGAGCTGAGATCCGGCCCCTGCACTCCAGCCTGGGCGACACAGCGAGACTCCATCTCAAAAAAAAAAAAAAAAAAAAAAAAAAAAAAAAAGGAAAGGTACAGTAAAAACAGTATAAAAGAGAAAAGATGTTCAGCTGCACAGGGTACTTAGCATGAATGGAGCTTGCAGGACTGGAAGTTACTCTTGGTGAGGGAGTGAGTGAGTGGTGAGTGAATGTGAAGACCTAGGATATTATTGTACACTCCTGTATATATTATAAACACTGTACACTCAGGCTTAAAAATAAAAAATAAAAAATAAAAATAAAAAATAAAAATAAAATAAAAAAATAAACTAAAAATAAAAAAATAAAAAAAAATAAAAAAATAAAAAAATAAACCAGGCTTAAAAAATAAAAAAATATTTTTATTTTTTACAAAAAAATAAAGTAATTAGGGCCAGGCACGGTGGCTCATGCCTGTAATCCCAGCACTTTGGGAGGCTGAGGAGGGCGGATCATGAGGTCAGGAGTTCGAGACCAGCCTGGCCAACATGGTGAAACCCCATCTCTACTAAAAACACAAAAATTAGCCAGGCATGGTGGCGCACACCTGTAATCCCAGCTACTCGGGAAGCTGGGGCATGAGAATCGCTTGAACCCGGGGGGCAGAGGTTGCAGTGAGCTGAGATCGTGCCACTGCATTCCTGCCTGGGCCACAGAGCAAGACTCTGTCTTGGAAAAAAAAAAAGTAACCGTACTCATGCTACAACATTATGACAGCTATGATGTCACTAAGTTATAGGAATTTTCAGCTCCATCATATTATCTTATGGGTTCACAATTATATATATCCTCTGTCATTGACCAAAATGTCATTATGCAGCATATGACTGTAGCTGCTGCCCATATTGTGGGCTGAACTGTGTCCCCCAGAAAGGTTTGTTGAAGCCCTAATCCCTGGTACCAGCAAAAGTGGCCTTATTTGAAAATAGAGTCTTTGCAGGTGGTAATCAAGTTAAGATGAGGTCAAACTTAATTAGAGTGGGTCGTAAATCCAACGACTGGTGTCTTTAGAAGAGGAGAAGCAGGCTGGGCACTGCGGGTTCACGCCTGTAATCCCAGCACTTTGGGAGGCCAAGGCAGGCGGATCTCTTGAGGTCAGGAGTTCAAGATCAGTCTGGCCAACCTGGCAAAACCCTGTCTCTACTAAAAATACAAAAATTAGCTGGGCGTGGTGGTGCACGCCTGTAATCCCAGCTACTCAGGAGGCTGAGGTGGGAGGACTGCATGAGCCTGGGAGTTGAGGTTGCAGTGAGCCGTGATCGTGCCATTGCACTCCAGCCTGGGTGATAGAGTGACACTTGTCTCAGAAAAAAAAAAAGAAAAAAAAAAAAAGGAAAAGAAATGGCATAGAGACACACAGAAAGAAGACCATATGACAACAGAGGCAGAGATTGGAATTACGCATCTATGAACTGAGGAACACCAAGGATTGCTGGCAGCACCAGAAACTAAGAAAATGGCATGGAACAAATTCTCCCCTAAAACCTTCTGAGGGAACATGGTGGCTCTGCTGACACCTTGATTTCAGTTTGGACTTCTGGCCCCCAGAACTGTGAGAGAAGAAATTTCTGTTGTTTTAAGCCACTGGGTTTGTGACACTTTGTAATGGCAACTCTGGGAACTTGAAACCACCCATATGGAGCCTGTATTATTAAAACCACGTAAATGGATCCCCTTTCCCCCACATCCTCGCCAGCACTTGTTAGGATTTGTCTTTTTTTTTGTTTTTTGAGATGGAGTCTCACTCTGTCACCCAGGCTGTAGTGCAGTGGCGTGACCTCTGCAAACTGCAACCTCTGCCTCCTGATTTAAGCAATTCTCCTGCCTCAGCCTCCTGAGTAGCTGGGACTACAGGTGTGCACTACTGCACCTGGCTAATTTTTGTATTTTTAGTAGAGACGGGGTTTCACCATGTTGGTCAGCCTGCTTCTCCTCTTATAAAGACAGCAGTCGTTGGATTTAGGACCCACCCTAATTACGTTTGACCTCATCTTAACTTGCTTACCACAAGCAAAGACCCTATTTTCATGTAAGGCCACATTCGCAGGTATCAGAGGTTAGGACTTCAACAAACCTCAGTTGTCTTTTTGATGATAGCTACTCTAGGCTGGGCATGGTGTCTCACACCTGTAATCCTGGCACTTTGGGAGGCCAAGGAGGGCAGCTGATTTGAGGTCAGGAGTTCAAGACCAGCCTGACCAACATAGTGAAACCCTATCTCTACTAAAATACAAAAGTTAGCTGGGCATGGTGGCGTGTGCCTGTAATTTCAGCTACTCAGGAGGCTGAGGCAGGAGAATCCCTTGAACCCAGGAGGGACAGGTTGCAGTGAGCTGAAATCACGTCACTGCACTCCAGCTTGGGCAACAGAGTGAGACTCTCTCTCAACAAACAAACAAACAAACAAAAAATAAAATATACAGCTACTCTAACAGATGTGAGGTGATAGCTGATGGTGATTTTGATTTGCATTTCTCTGATGATGAGTGATGTTCAGCATTTTATTCATATACCTGTTGGTCACTTGTATGTTTTTTCTTTTGGGATACATATGTTCAGATCCTTTGCACATTTTTATTTTTTTTATTTATTTATTTATTATTTTTTATTTTTTATTTTTTTTGAGACGGAGTCTCGCTCTGTCGCCCAGGCTGGAGTGCAGTGGCACGATCTCGGCTCACTGCAAGCTCCGCCTCCCGGGTTTACGCCATTCTCCTGCCTCAGCCTCCCGAGTAGCTGGGACTACAGGCGCCCACCATCTCGCCCGGCTAGTTTTTTGTATTTTTTTTAGTAGAGACGGGGTTTCACCGTGTAGACCAGGATGGTCTCGATCTCCTGACCTCGTGATCCACCCGTCTCGGCCTCCCAAAGTGCTGGGATTACAGGCTTGAGCCACCGCACCCGGCCACATTTTTATTTTTTATTTCGAGACAGGGTTTCATTCTGTCACCCAGGGTGGAGTGCAGTGATGCAATGTCAGCTCACTGCAACCTCCTCCTCCTGGGCTCAAGGGATCCTCACATCTCAGCCTCCCGAATAGCTGTCTTTGCTCTTTTTTAATTGGATTATTTGTTTTCTTGCTGTTGAGTTGTTTGAGTTCCTTATGTATTTTGGATATTAGCTCCTTATCACAAGTATTGTTTGCAAACATTTCCTCACATTCCTTAGGTTGTCTCTTCCCTCTGCTGAATGTTTCCTTTGCTGTGCACAAACTTTTTAGTTTGATATGATCCCATTTGTCCATTTTTGCTTCTGTTGCCTGTGCTTTTGAGGTCCTGTCCAAAAAAATCATTCCCGAGACCAATGCCGTGCAGCTTTCTCCCTATGTTTTCTCAGAGCATCTTTACCATTTCAGATGTGACATTTAAGTCTTTTCAGAACATCTGCACTCCCACGTTCGCTTCAGCATTATTCACAATAGCCAAAATACGGAAGCAAACTAAGTGTCTCACAATGGATGAATGGATAAAGAAAATGTGGTATATGTACAAATAGAGTATTATACAGCCCTAAAAAGAAGGAAATCCTGTAATGTGTGACAACATGGATAGAAATGGAGGAGTAAAATAAGCTGGCACAGAAAGACAATTACGGTATGATCTCACATGTGGGAGCTTAAAAGTAAAACAAATCGATCTCATAGAAAGAGCAGGAAGGTGGTTCCTGGAGGCTACAGGGGAGGAGGAGGGATTGAGAAAGAGAAGATGTTGATCAAAGGGTGTAAGTTAGAGTTAGACTGGAGGAGTAAGTTTTAGTGATCTATTACATTGCATTGCATTGCATTTAGTGATGCATTAGTACATTACTGTGTATTTATATTGCATTATTAATGTGTTGTGTATTTCAAAATTGCTAAGAGATTTTTAATGCCTTCCCTACACACAAAAAAATGGTGAGATGGTGAGGTGATAGATGTGTTAACTAGCATGACTGAATCATTCTATGATATATACATATATTAAAACATCACACTGTACCCCATAAATATACACAATTACCATTTGTCAGCTGCAAATAAATTAATTTAAAAATCATGCCTGTAATCCCAGCACTTTGGGAAGCCAGGGCAGGAGGATCACTTGAGGCCAGGAGTTTGAGACCAGCCTGGGCAACATAGCCAGACCCCATCTCAACAACAACAACAACAAATTAGCTGGGTGTGGTGGCACCTGTAGTCCCAGCTATTTGAGAGGCTAAGCTGGGAGGATCGCTTGAGCCCAGGAGCTCCAGGCTGCAGAGAGCTATGATCATACCACTGCACTCCAGCCTGAGTGACAGAGCAAGAACCTACCTCTAAAACCAAATTTAAAAAATCATCTAAATGGGATCTGGTTTTCCTAAAAAAGCAGAGTTACGATGGCAGCTTCCATTCATATGGCTCAACTTTTTTTGTTTTGTTTTCATATGTTCCACATTTTACTTATTTATAATTGTTTTTTTCTCCTCCTCCTCTTCCTCTTCTTCCTTTCCTCCTCCTCCTCTTCTTCTTCTCCTTCTCCTTCTTCTTTTTTCTTCTTCTTCCTTCCTCTTCCTCCTCCTCTTTCTCCTCTTCCTCCTCCTCCTCCTCTTCCTCTTCCTCTTCTTCCTCTTCCTCTTCTTCTTCTTCTAAATACAGGGTAGGTACATTGGCTCACACCTGCAATCCTAACACTTTGGGAGGCCAACGCAAGAGGCTCGTTTGAAGCCAGGGGTTTGAGACCAGCCTGGGCAATGTAGCGAGACCCTGTCTCTGTCAAGTATTAGCTGGGCATTGTGGCATGCGTCTGTAGCCTTAAATGATCCTCTCACCTTGGCCTTCCAAAACGTTGGGATTACAGGCGTGAACCACCATACTTGGCCTATATTGTTGCATTCTTTACAGAAATAAATAAAGGCTCACTCTATTACCCAGGCTGGAGTGCAGATCTTGGCTCACTGCAACCTCCATTTCCCAGGTTAAGTGATACCTCTGCCTCTCGAGTAGCTGGGATTACAGGTGCCCACCTCCACGCCCAGACGATTTTTGTATATTTATTAGAGACAAAGTTTCACCATTTTGGCCAGGCTGCTCTTGAACTCCTGGCCTCAAGTCATCTGCCCGTCTTGGCATCCCAAAGTGCTGGGATTACAGGTGTGAGCCACTATGCCCAGCCATACTGTTATTTTTCTTTTTAAAATTATTATTCATTTATTATTATTCATAAAATTTGCCAGATACAGGCTGTATCTATTTATAGTGCACAACATGATATTTTGGCCATATGTATACACTATGGAATGGCTCAGGTGAGCTCGTTAACGTATGCATTACCACATATGCTTATCACTTTTCTCATGGTGAGAACGCTTAAAATCTACTCTCTGAGCAATTTTCTTTTTTTTTTTTTTTTTTTGGGGGGGCGGAGTCTCGCTCTGTCGCCCGGGCTGGAGTGCAGAGGCCGGATCTCAGCTCACTGCAAGCTCCGCCTCCCGGGTTTACGCCATTCTCCTGCCTCAGCCTCCTGAGTAGCTGGGACTACAGGCGCCCGCCACCTCGCCCGGCTAGTTTTTGTATTTTTTAGTAGAGACGGGGTTTCACCGTGTTAGCCAGGATGGTCTCGATCTCCTGACCTCGTGATCCGCCTGTCTCGGCCTCCCAAAGTGCTGGGATTACAGGCTTGAGCCACTGCGCCCGGCCTCTCTGAGCAATTTTCAAGTATACATTACATTGTTATTAATACAGTCACCATGCTGTACAATAGATCCCTTGAATGTATTCCTCCAGTCTAAATGAAATTTGATATCCTGCCAGGTGCAGTGGCTCACACCTGTAATCCCAGCACTTTCGGAGGCTGAGGTGGGTGGATCACTTGAGGTCAGGAGTTTGAGACCAGCCTGGCCAACATGGTGAAACCCCATCTCTACTAAAAATACAAAAATTGGCCAGGCCTGGTGGTGTGCACCTGTAGTCCCAGCTACTTGGGAGGCTGAGGTGGGAGAATCACTTGAACCTGGAAGGCAGAGGTCACAGTGAGCCGAGATCACGCCACTGCACTCCCACCTGGGCGACAGAGTAAGACTCCATCTCAAAAAAAAAGAAAAAAAAATTGATATTCTTTCAGCAACATGGCTCAACTTTCCATGTAAATGATTCAAGTTCCTTATTTCAGCAGTAAGTTCATCAATTAGAAATGAACCTGCTTTACAATGCGTTTATCAACTGATTCAACAACACAGTAGAATCATCAATTATATAAGACCCCGTGTGGGTCAGGTGTGGTGGCTCACGCCTGTTATCCCACTGCTTTGGGAGGTGGAGGTAGGAGTATCGTTTGAGACCGGGAGTTTGAGACCAGCCTAGGCAATATATCGAGAGCCCATCTCTATTAAAAAATATAAAAAACTTAGCTGAGTGTAGCAGCCTACACCTGTCGTCCCAGCTACTAGGGAGGCTGAGGTGGGAGGATCACTTGAGTCCAAGGGTTTGAGGCTGCAGTGAGGTATGACTGCACCACTGCACTCTAGGCTGGGCAACAGGGCAAGACACTGTCTCAAAAGAAAAAGTGTGTGTATTGTGGTACAATGTGAATGTGAACGCAAACACCACAAAGCTCTCACCTTACTTTGAAATATGCATTACTGTATTATTACATTCTTTTTTCTTTTTTTTTTTTGAGATGAGGTCTCTGCCACGCAGGCTAGAGTGCAGGGGCATGCCGCGGCTCACTGCAGCTTTGACCTTCTGGGCTCAGGTGATCCTCCCACCTCAGCCTCACGAGCAGCTGGGACTACAGGCGTGTGCCACAATGCCCAGCTAACATTTGATAGAGACAAGGTCTCACTATGTTGCCCAGGCTGGTCTGAAACTCCTGGTCTCAAACGATCCTCCCACCTCGGCCTCCCAAAATGTTGGGATTACAGGCATGAGCCACCACACCCTGCCTGTATTATTGCATTCTTTACATAAATAAATAAAGGTAAATGTGATTCCTTGCCAGAATCCTGGAATTCCAGAGATCTCTTTTGGGGTGGTCTAGAAAACCAATGGCTAGACTGGGGACTCTTTGTCTTTTTGAGTAATCAGGCTGATGAGGTAGGTTTTGGTGGATTTGCCTGTAGCAAACGTGGCTACGAAATAACAAGCCACTGGCCTGGGTTTTGGGTCTGTTTAGAAAGCTGCAAGGTCACCTGCCTTGTTAACGGAGGTAGAGGCTGCAGTGGCAGCCAGCTGATATGGCGCCATTGTCCTCCAGCCTGGGTGCTATAGCAAGACTCCATCTCAAAAACAAAAACAAAAAATATATATATACATACACACACACACACACACACACACATACACACACATACACATGCAGATTTTTTTTTTTGATGGAGTTTCACTCTTGTTGCCCAGGCTGGAGGGCAGTGGCATCATCTCAGCTCACTGCAGCCTCCGCCTCCCAGTTGCAAGCGATTCTCATGCCTCAGCCTCGCGAGTAGCTGGGATTACAGGCACACGCCACCACACCCACTTAATTTTTGAATTTTTAGTACAGATAGGGTTTCACCATGTTGGCCAGGCTGGTCTCCTACTCCTGACCTTAAGCAATCCGCCTGCTCGGCCTCCCAAAGTGCTGGGATTACAGGCGTGAGCCACCACGCCCGGCCAACAAAGCAGATTTTTAAGAATTAATGTTACTTATTTTTTTTACAGACAGGTCCTCACTCTGTTGCCCAGGCTGCAGTGAAGTGGCACAATCATAGCTCACTGCAACCTTGAACTCCTGGGTTCAAGAAATCCTCCTGCCTCAGCTTCCCAGTAGGTGGGACTATAGGCGTGTGTGCCATAATGCCTGGTTAAGTTTTTAAACATTTTGTTTTTCAGAGATGGAGTCTTGTTATGTTGCCCAGGCTGGTCTTGAACTCCTGGCCTCAGGAGATCCTTCTTCACTGGCCTCCCAAAGCAGTGGGATTACAGGCGTGAGCCGCTGTGCGTGGCCATAAAACAGATTTTAAAATAATGGAAGTAACCTAACATGTGAGACAGACATAATTGATCAAATACACCAGACACCACTGAGCGCTCCAATTCTTGACATTTGCTTACAGGAGATTAAACAGATGCACACACAAGTGGAAGTAGAACGAGTTCTCCATTACAAGAAAAAGCGTGTTTTGGCTGGAAATTAAAAATGCAAATGAAAACAAGCTTTAAGGTTTCATTACAAACCCTCTTAACTGGGAAAGGAAATTAAATTGGTAATATTTGATGGCCTGGGTGGGGAATCCACAAACATATGCATACTTGGCAGGGTTTATAAATGGGCTCCATGTTTTTGAAACTCAGAATGGCTCTTTGAATAATGAGTTGAAAAGCTGTTAATATCTTTGATCCTATAATTATCTCCAAGGAAATACACCCAAAGGGTGGAGGGGGGGGAGTCATTGTACGTAAATGTGCACAGCAGGTGCTCTTCGTAAGAGAAATGACTGGAAACAACTCAAACACCCTATAAAAGAACTATGGCTAAACAAGCCATAGTGTATCCACCCTACGAGATATGTGATCGCAATGGAAATTATGCCTAAACTCAGCAATAAGGCTATAAACTAGGGGTGAGCGAAAAAAAGGGAATATGAAATAGACCAGAAACTATGGATCAGAAACACATGGATGTGCTAACTGCTCTCCTTCCTCCACTTCTTTCCCTCCCTCTCTTCCTCCCTTCCTCTTTCTCTTGCCATCCTTTCTTCCTCTAAATTGCGGCCACACAGTTTTCCAAGCAGCCTAAATTCCTTATCTCCTCAATCTTATTCCAGTCTTATTTCTTCTGCCTGGATGCTCTTCTTTCCATTAAAAACAAAAATCCGGCCGGGTGCGGTGGCTCAAGCCTGTAATCCCAGCACTTTGGGAGGCCGAGATGGGCGGATCACGAGGTCAGGAGATCGAGACCATCCTGGCTAACACAGTGAAACCCCGTCTCTACTAAAAAAAATACAAAAAGCTAGCCGGGCGAGGTGGCGGGCGCCTGTAGTCCCAGCTACTCGGGAGGCTGAGGCAGGAGAATGGCGTGAACCCGGAAGGCGGAGCGTGCAGTGAGCTGAGATCCGGCCACTGCACTCCAGCCCGGGCGACAGAGCGAGACTCCGTCTCAAAAAAAAAAAAAAAAAAAAAATCCATTAAAGAACAACAACAACAATACATTCTCACTTTAGAAGGTCACGATCAACATAGTCACAGCTAATGAATCAATAGGACAGAGGAGTGAGAAGGGAAAGAATAAGTGTTCCCTCTTTCCTCAAACTCTGGCTCTTGTGGTGGCAAAGGTCTGAGCCCTGCCTCTCACACTGTTTGTTCTGCTATTACCACCACGGTGATCTCCTACCCATCCTTCAGTTTCCAGCTTAAACATCACTTCCTCCGGGTAGCCTTCCCTGACTATTCCCCATCCTTCCAGAGCAAACTAAGCTCAGAGCCTCTCCCTGATGTGCCATTACCATTACAGGTTTATTTGTGTAATTCTCTGTTTAATTTCTATTTCCTGCACTGGACTGTGAGCTCCACGTAGGTAGTGATTTGGTTTGTGTCTTCTTTTTTTTTTTTTTGAGACAGGATCTTGCTCTGTTGCCCAGGCTAGAGGGCAGTGATGAGATCTCAGCTCACTGCAACCTCTGGTTCCCAGGTTCAAGTGATGCTCCCGCCTCAGCCTCCCGAGTGGCTGGGACTACAGGCTAAGTTTTTGTATTTTTAGTAGAGCCAGGGTTTCACCATGTTGGCCAGGCTGGTCTCGAACTCCAGACATCAGGTGACCCGCTCATCTCAGCTTCCCAAAGTGTTGGGATTACAGGCGTGAGCCACCATGCCCAGCCCAGTTTGTGTCTTTTTTTTTTTTTTTTTTCTGTGCCCAGGCTGGAGTGTAGTAACACAATAATGGCTCATTGCAGCCTCCACTTCCCAGGCTCAAGTGATCCTCCCAGTTCAGCCTCCCAAATGCCTGTGTCTTATTTGCAATCAGGCACCTAATATAAGCAGGTCCCCCATGAATACTTCCCGAGTGAGTCACAAACATTCACCAACATGACTGGGAGCTTGGTCCCTGCCAGGTGCCGGTTCGCTATGCTTTACGGGGATCATTTAGTAGAATTCCCACCAAATAATGAGAAGATAGGCACAGATGTTATTTCCATAATGATGTAATCCGCCCCAGGACACACGCACAGGCGGGAAGGGGTGGAGCTGAGACCCAAATCCAGGCAGCACAGTTTGCAAGCCCTCTGCCCCCACCCCACTCCATCCCTAGGACGATAGGTGATGAACAACTGATAGGTGGCAGAGGAAGGGACTCACCCACAGAGGCTATATCAGCCAGCTGATCCTCAGCCTCTTCGGGGTTGAGCAAATCTGTCTTGCTTTTCTTTATGGTGGTTCTCCGCAGAGCTCCAACAATGGAAACATGGCAAGAGAAAAAGACGTTACCCTTTTTGCAACACAGACCATACGGACACAGTGTGTCCTTGGATTTAACTCTCATGGCAACTGTTCTCACAGGAACTAATAGTATACCCATTTTTCAGATGTGTAAACTGAGGTTCAAGGTGGCACTATCACTTTGCTTAAAGGGGTAAAGACAAGAATCTAGTCGGGTTCAGTCCGACTCCAGGTCTGGGCCCTCAGCCACTATTTTCCCTCTGGTTTATTTATTTATTTACTTATTTTTGAGACAGAATCTCGCTCTGTCACCCAGGCTGGAGTGCAGTGGTGTGATCTTGGCTCACTGCAACCTCCGCCTCCTGAGTCCAAGCAATTCTCCTGCCTCAGCCTCCTGAGTAGCTGACACTACAGGCGTGCACCACTATGCCAGGCTAATTTTTGTATTATTAGTAGAGATGCGATTTTGCCGTGTTGGCCAGGGCTGGTCAAACTCTTGACCTCGAGTGATTTGACTGCCTTGGCCTCCGAAAGTGCAAGGATTACAGGCATGAGCTGCCACACTCAGCCTCTATTTTTAAATTCTAAGAAACCTAAGTTTCTTATGAAAACAGTCCACCCCTTGACCAGTAGCATACTTGCTAGGCAGGCTGCAATTTTGGGATTCTACCCTAGTATTCAAGCTATATACCCCTAGGGGCTCCACAGCAGACAGTAAGTTCAGGTGTAGACTTCCAATAAAGAGATTTAGGCAACCCATGGGTAATCTCCCCTCCCCAGCTAAAACAGTAAAATTCATTTTATAATCTTCTGGGACAGAGTGCCAGTTCTTTCATCCCTAAAATCCCTGGGATTTTAAATCAAAAGTCATCACCCCATCTAACCAGTTTTCTTTCTTTTTTTTTGAGACAGAGTCTCACTCTGTCGCCCAGGCTGGAGTGCAGTGGTGTGATCTCGGCTCACTGCAACTTCTGTCTCCCAGGTTCAAGCAATTCTCGTGGCTTAGCCTCCCGAGTAGCTGGGATTACAGGCGTGTGCCATGACATCTAGCTAATTTTTGTATTTTTAGTAGAGATGTGTTTCACCATGATGGTCAGGCTGGTCTTGAACTCCTGGCCTCAAGTGATCCACCCATCTTGGCCTCCCAAAGTGCTGAGATTACAGGCGTGAGCCACCACACCCAGCCCCTGTCTAACCAGCTTTCTAAAGTGTGAGAAGATAAATCTCAAGCAACAAGTTGTGTTTTTCAGGGAGTACTATTATTTTTCTTATTGTTGTTATTATTATATTGCAGGCATATCCTTCTGGCCTATCTCTAAATTCTCTTTTTTCTTTTGAAACAGGGTCTCACTCTGTCACCCAGGCTGGAGTGGAGTGATGCCCGCTGCAACCTTGACCTCTTAGGCTCAAGTGACCCTCTTGCCTCAGCCTCCTGAGTAGCTGGGACCATAGGTGCGTGCGTCACCACATCTGGCTACGTTTTTATTTTTTGTAGAGACGGAACCTCACTATGTTGCCCAAGCTGGTCTTGAACTCCCAGGCTCAAGTGTTCCTCCTGTCTCGGCCTCCCAAAGTGTTGGGATTACAGGTGTGAGCCACAGACCACATCCAGCCCTATCTCTAAATTCTAGTAAACTTTACTTTCATGAAGCCCCAGGTTGGATACACAGTGACTCTTACAGTCTGTCCCCTGACTCCCAGCTATGCTGGGCAGGTTGGGTTTTTGGACCCGTTTTTAATGGTCCCTCCTTTCATATTCAGGTTTCCAGGGGACCATGAATTGACGTCTATACTCCCAGCACTTTGGGAGGCCGAGGTGGGCAGATCACTTGAGGCAAGGAGTTCGAGACCAGCCTGGCCAACATGGCGAAACCCCATCTCTACCAACAATATAAAAATTAGCCATGCATGGTGGCACAAGCCTGTAATCTCAGCTACTCATGAGGCCGAGGCAGGAGAATTGGTTGAACCTGAGAGGCAGAGGTTACAGTGAGGTGAGATCATGCCACTGCACTCCAGCCTGGGTGACACAGCGAGACTCTGTCTCAATTTAAAAAAGAAAAAGGAAAAAAAAAGAAAGTAAGTCATGGTTCTGTCTGGTTAAGTTTCTAACATGGGAGACAGCAGCCTTTCACAGTAAACTGGATTTTTGGTGGGATTATTATTTATTTAGCAAGCAGAAACGTTCTGGCCCTATCCTAGGTGTTACATTTGCCATAATGAGCATCATTCTGAGAAACAATCTCATGATCTAGGGTACTGTTTATATCATACCCATTTTGCAGGTGAGAAAAACCAAGACACAAAGCAGAAAAAACCAGGTCCATGGTTAAAACAAAAAAGTGGAGGCCAGAATAGGGAAACTCTGCATGGAAGTCCTAAAATTCCTCCAGGAGGAACGTCCACCCCCTGCAGGATCCTTAGAGCCAGTCACCTGCTCTCCCCCGACTCCCCACCACAGCTTCTCCCTTCTCCCCTGGGACCCACCCCCGAGGTGGGTTCAGAGCGGTTACCATCAAAGGGATGCCTCTGCTCCCCGTCAGTTTCATCCTCGGCGAGGATCACCTCTTCTGAAGAGGAAGAGCACAGAGTTAAGCTCCCGCATTTGGAGGATGAGTTCTCTCTTGGACCGGGAAGGAGAAAGGTCTGCCCGGCCACCCCCATTCTCCCCTGGCTGATGATGACAGCTCAACCGGCCAAAAGACATGCTGCTGGGTGGTTTCTGACCTCAAGCCCCACCTCTGCAACAGTGGCAAAAGCCAACATTCTCCCCACCTCACGCAAAATAAAAACCAATATCCACACCACAGCTTATAAGCCCCTGCTTGATCTGATCTCCATCACCTTCCTGTCTTCCTCTCCTCCGACTCTTCCCACCTCTCACTCCATTTCACCTGCACTGGCTTCCTTGTTGTGTCTCAAATACGCTCCTAGGTCAGGGCCTTTGCACTTGCTGCCTCTGCCTGGAATGCCCCTTCCCTTGACGTCCCCACAGCTTCCTTCTTCATGTCCTTCAGGTCTCTCTACTCAGAGGTACTTTCTTAGAGAAGCCTTCCCTGACCACCCTGCCTCCAACTTCCTACTCTTTTTTATTCTCTGACACGGAGTCTTGCTCTGTCGCCCAGGCTGGAGTGCAGTGGTGTGATCTCGGCTCACTGTAACTTCTGCCTCCTGGGTTCAAGTAATTCTCCTGCCTCAGCCTCCCGAGTAGCTGGGATTACAGGCACGCGCCACCATGACCAGCTAATTTTTGAATTTTTAGTAGAGACTTGGTGTCACCATGTTGGCCAGGCTCGTCTCGAATGCCTGACCTCAGGAAATCTGCCCGCCTTAGCCTCCCAAAGTGCTGGGATGACAGGCGTGAGCCACTGCGCCCGGCCAACTTCCTACTCTGTTTTATCTTCCTAGTCTTTTATCTTCCTTCTCTGAATTTGGGAATTCCCAATATGAAATGTATTTGTTTGTTTTATCTCTCTCACTAGAATATCTGAGCTCTGAGGGCAGGGATTTGGTGTGTATTGTTTACTCCCATATCCTCAGTGCTTAGATCAGTGCCTGGCACATAGCAGGTACTCCCTAAATGTTTATTAAATTGCTGAACAAATAAATATGTGTCTACCATGTATCAGGCACTGCTCTCCCCAAGTGACTTAGCTGAGATTATTTTACTAAATACTCCAATAGTACTATGACGTAGGCACTATCATTGCCTCCATGTAACAGCTGAGGAAACGGAGGTACAGGGATGTGTAGAGCACAGGTGAAAAGTGGCAGGGCCAGGATGTAAACCAACATCTGATTTCAGAATTCAAGCAATGTGATGTCAGATCCTGGCTTCATCCTAGACTTTTTCATATCAGACCCTGGATTCTTGTTGATAAAATTTGGGACTACCAATTCAGGTTCTGTTTCTCCTCCCATCACGACCCTCCCAGCTTAGCCTTCTCCAAACTGTATGACTCTCTTTGTGCTCCGTGGCCTGGGATCTCCATCCCTGGGCCCCAGGATGAAAGGGCCTCACCTGCTTTTGAGATCCACTCCATGTACCCATTGAGCTCACGTTCAATCTGTTGTTGCCGCCTCAGCTTCAGAAAAGCCCGCCGGTTCTCCACCCGTTCCCTTTCTTTGGCAAACTCCCTGCAGAAGCATAGAAAAGCCAGAGTATGGCTGTTTTGAAAATGTTAGGAAACGTGTGTGTGTACGTGTGTGTGTGTGAGTGTTTGGGGATTCAGAAGTCTCTGGAGGTTAGGAGTTTTCAACAGGAGGAGTCAGGTCTTCTGGGAAAAGACTGGGATATTATAGCGATGGGTGCTTCTGCCAGCTTCACACATTTCCCAACAACTGTGCCTAGGTAAAGAAAAAGGCCAGGCACAGTGGCTCATGTCTGTAATCCCAGCCCTTTGTGAGGCCGAGATGGGAGTATCATTTAAGGCCAGGAATTTGAGACCAGCCTGGACAACACAGTGGGCCCCATCTCTATGAAAAATAAAAAATTTAGCTGGGCATGGTGCATACACCTGTTGCCCTAGCTACTCAGGAGGCTGAGGCAGGAGGATTGCTTGTGCCTAGGAGTTCTAGGTTACAGTGAGCTATGGTCGCCCCACTACACTCCAGTCTGGGTAATAAAGCTAGACACTGTCTCTAAAAAAAAAAAAAAAAAAAAAAAAAAATTAAAGGATAAAACCATGCCATGCCAATCACCACTGGCTGCATACTTCATTCTCATTCTCTTCATACTCTTGGCTAATAATTATTTCTGTCCTCTTTTAAGTTAGACCAATAAGCCCTAGAGCAGGTTGGCTTCTCTGCCATAGGCCCCACCTCTTCCTGTTTCCCTTCCTCCTTTTCCTGTTTGGAACATGAAGTGGCCATCTTGAGGGCATGAGGCAGCCATCTTAGGACCATGAGGTATCCATGAGATTGGAAGCCTCTGGTAAAGATGTCAGAATGGAAAGTTGGAAGAATCTGGGGTTGCTGATGGTCCTATGGAACCACCATACAAGTGCCCAGACTTCTTATGGTAAGAAAAATGAAGCCCATTTATGATTAAGCCAAAAAAATCTTGGGGATAGAGGATAATATGGGTCAGGAAAATACGCTGTTAGAGCATATGCTATGATTTTATATTTGGAAAATGGGGGAGAAGTAAATCCAAACTATTGGTTTTTTTAAAAAAATGTAAAGAAAGTAAAGCCCATATGAACTCCCTCACTGGGTACCCCTAGCAGTACACAACCTCTGCACCTGTACATGGCTTGCTAATAACAGTCTGGTAACCCAAACAAGGGGAGAAGCCTTTTCTCTGTCTAGTGAATGAAAACAAAGCTTCAATGGCCTGTCCTTGGGAAGAAGTTGGCAAAGAGGAGTGAGTGGGATGGGGTGGGGAGTAGCAGAGACTTACCCTGACAGCACACCCAGCACAAGGTTCAGCATAAAAAAGGAGCCGATGATGATGAGGGGGATGAAGTACAACCAGTTCCAAGTGTTCCCTGAGGCATCGTTGCTCTGTAGGGTGTGAGGAGGGAAAGCAGGTGAGAGTTGACTGGGACTCAGATAGAACCTGACAGGTGAGGGATGGGGAAGCTCTTGTTCTCTTATGGCTCTGTCTTAAATGTTCTTGGCTTGTGGAGTTCTGGGGCTGTGGCATCCCAGAGGGGGAAATGGAGGAACATTTTCTGGAGAAAACATCCAAAGGGAAAAGCTCTCTCTTAATTATGTTGTCCTCACATAACATAATTGACCTGGGAATGAGTAAGAAACACAAGAGGACTTTCCAGACCAGAGTCCAGGAGGAGAAGGAAAAAGAAAACGAAACAAAACACAAAACCTACTGAAATGGATTAATTAATCCCTGGTTCCTTCCCTTCTCCCAACACAGTCACAGACTCCCCTTAGAGGAGATGCATGATCACAGGGTCTGATGGCTTGGTGAAATCACCAAGCCAGACAGATGGGCCATGAGCCTTTTCCTCAAGTGTCTCCCTGCTGCATTCCTTGCAGCCTTAATGTCAATCACAAAAAATTCTCAGAAGTTTCAGTTCAATTTTCAAGGGGAAAAAAGAGAGAGAGAGAGGGAGACAGAGAAGAATGATAAAAACCAGCACAGAGAGAGAGAGAGAGAGAGAGAGAGAGAGAGAGAGAGAGAAAAGAATGATAAAACCCAGCACTTACAGAGTATTTATGGTGTGCTGGCACCCTCCTAAGCACATTATGTATGTTAGCTCACTTAGTCATTTAATCCTCATGATGCCTCTATGTTATAATGTCCACGTTACCATTGAGGAAACTGAGGCTCAGAAAGACAAAATCATCAGCCCAAGGTCACAGAGCTATTCAGTAATAGACATGCGATTTGAACTAGCCAGCTGGGCCCCAGAGTCCATGGGCTTAATCTCTGTGCTGGGAAGCCTTGCCTCCAGCTGTCAGGGCAGGGGTAGCCTTTCAATGGTTGATCACCCTGTGACACCTGCAGAATGCAGGCTCTCAAGAGTGGCTTTAAAAGCCCATCTTTAAAAGCATCTATGACACTGCTGCTGCCTAAGAGAAAGGCTAAAATGAGAAAGAAGTTAAGATGAGGTCATTACTACTAGGTGTCTGTGAAACTGTAGAGCAACCAGAACCCTCATAACCTGCCAATCAGAGGGTACCATGCTGTATTCATCTCCTGTGGCTGCTGTAACAAGGAACCACAACCTAGGTGGCTTAAACAACAAAGATTTATTGTCTTACAGTTATAGAGGCCAGAAATCCAAGATCAAGGTGTCAGAAGGGCTGGTTCCTTCTGAGGGCTGTGAGAGAGAATCTGTTTTATCCTTCTCTCCTAGCTTCTGGCGGTTTGCTGGCAATCTTTGCTGATTCTTGGCTTGTAGAGGCATCATCCTGATCTCTGCCTTTGTTTAAGCATGGCATTCTTCCTCTGTGTGTGCCTGTCTCTGTGCCAAAATCTCCCCTTTTTATATGGACACCATCATATTGGATTATGGCCCACCCTAATGATCTCATTTTGGCTATTATGCAGTTTTAAAACTGCAATTACTTTTGCACCAACCTAACAATTACATGTGCAATGAATCCATTTCCAGATAAGGTCACATTCCGAGGTGCTGGGGGTTAGGACTTCAACATATGAATTTTGGGGTGAGACAATAAAACTCATAACACATGGTACAACTACTTGAAAAATTGGTGTTGAGAGTTTCTATACTAAAAGTAATTAGGTCATGCTTAACAATGGACATACGTTCTGAGAAATGTGTCATTAGGTCATTTTGTTGTGCAAACATCATGGAGTGTACTTACACAAGCCTAGACGGTATAGCCTACTACACACCTAGGCTGCATGGTCTAGCCTATTGATCCTAGGCTATAAACCTGTACAGCATGTTATTCTATGGAATACTGTAGGCAATTGTAACTCAATGGTGTATCTAAAAATATCTAAAAACAGAAGAGCTATAGTAAAAATACTGTATGATAATCACTGTTATATATTCGGTCCATTATGGGACCACTGTTATATATTTGATCTGTTGTTCACCAAAATGCCATTATGCAGTGTATGACCATATGTACCTTTGCCAAGACCCAATAATTCTTGGATGGTTACCTATCCAAGATCATTACAATTAGATAGTAATTCTGAATAGTTACCCAACAGAAAGCACACACAAGGACATTCGTAGCAGTGGTATTCATCATAGCCCCAAACTGCAAACAATCCACATTGTTATCAACAGGAGACAGAGGATACATGCAATGAACAATGTCACAGGTCACATGAGATCTTAAAAAGTTAATGTCAAGCAAAAGAAGCCAGACAGAAAACAGCATACATGTAAGATTTCACTTATGCAAAATACAAAAACAGGCTAAACTAGTGAATGATGCTCAAAGTCCTGGTAGGGGTACCCTTGCGGGGAGGTAGTGACTAGGAACTGGATATGATGGGAGGCTCTGGGGCTGAGAAGGTTCTGTTTCCTCATTTGTGGGCTGGTTACATGGGTGTGTTTAGTTTGTGACAATTAATCAAACTCTTCACTTATAATCTGTGGATTTTTCTGTATGTTTATTCTACTTCAATTTTTAAAACTTTTTTTTTTTTTTTTTTTTTTTTTTTTTGAGATGGAGCCTCGCTCTGTCACCCAAGCTGGAGTGCAGTGGTGTGATCTCAGATCACTGCAAACTCTGCCTCCCAAGTTCAAGCAATTCTGCTGCCTCAGCATCCTAAGTAGTTGGGATTACAGGCGCCCACCACCACACCTGGCTAATTTTTGTATTTTTAGTAGCGACAGGGTTTCACCATGTTGGTCAGGCTGGTCTTGAACTCCTGACCTCCTAAGCCGCCTGCTCTAGCCTTCCAAAGTGCTGGGATTACAGGCGTGAGCCACTGAGCTCGGCAAAAAAAATTTTTTTTTAATAGTCAACTTTACCTTAAAAAGAAACAAAATGCTGATACGTGCTGCAACAGGGGTGAACCTTGAGGGCATTATGCTATGTGAAATAAACCAGTCATAAAAGGGAAAATCCTGTATGATTCCATTTATAGGAGGTCCCTAGAGTCATCAGAATCATAAAAACAGAAGGTAGCATGGTGGGTGCCAAGGGCTGGGGGAGGGGGAACAGGAAGTTGGTGTTTACTGGGGACAGAGTTACATTTGGAAGATGGAAACGTTTGGGAGATGGATGGTGGTGATAGTTGCACAGCAATGTGAATGTATTATACTTAATGTCACAGAACTGTATCCTTAACAATGGTTAGGATGGCAACAGTATATTAATGGTTTTGAATAGCTAGAAGGAGGAGCTTGAATGTTCCTAACAGAAAGAAACAATAAAGGTCTGAGAAGATGAATACGCTAATTACCCCAATCTGAGCACTGTGCATTATATGTATTGAAACATCACTATGTACCCCATGAATAAGCACAATTATGACTTGTCAATTAAAAAATATTAAAAAGTTAAAAAAATAATTAGGATGGTAAATTTTATGTCGTGTGGGTTTGCCACGGATACCGAAAAAAAAAAAAAAAAGCCCTGAAAATAAAACTAACCAAGCCAACTTTAATCATGGACACAGACAGGTTCCAGGGACAATGAATGTGCCAGCCACTAGCCCACATCCTTGTTTTAACAGGCCCAGAAATGCCAGTGCTTCGCTTCTGGAAGGTTCTGGGAGAAACAACCGAGTCAGCAGAACCATGGCTGGACAGAAGGCAGCACTGGCTTTATGCTTCTCTCTCTGTCACTGTGGCGGCTGAGGGCTTCTCGTTCCCATTTCTCAGGGCTAAATATAGCCCAGGGAATGAAACTCTGCACCGGCCACCAGTAGGGAGACTGTGAGCCGTCACGAGGAGCAGGCTCAGATGACAGGGACAGGGTGGAAGATGGGGGAGAGGGACACGACTGAACAGGGAAAAGCAACCGAGGCCCTTCCATGCCAAGGCAGCCCGTCCATCTCAGATGCTGCCAACAGGACCCGAATCTGCCCTTGCCTGGGTCCCCGACAGGCTTGGGGACCTCTGGGCACAGGACATGCTACCCAGCAACACAACAGACACACATGGAGGTTTGAACTGTTTGAGCTCATTTAACCCTCTCATGAACCCCAGGAGTGGGTACATAATCATCCCTACCCTCCCAGGTGAGAAAACTGAGGCATAGAGAGGTTTTTTTTTTTTTTTTTTTTTGAGATGGAGTCTCACTCTGTCACCCAGGCTGGAATGCAATGGTGCTATCTTGGCTCACTGCAACCTGCACATTCTGGGTTCAAGCAGTTCTCCTGACTCACCCTCCCAAGTAGCTGGGATTATAGGTGCTTGCCACCATGCCCAGCTAATTTTTCTATTTTTAGTAGAGGCAGGGTTGCACCATGTTGACCAGGCTGGTCTCGAACTCCCGACCTCAGGCGATCCACCCACCTTGGCCTCCCAAAGTGCTGAGATTACAGGTGTGAGCCACCGCGCCTGGCTGAGAGGTCAAATTACATGCCCACAGTTCTGTTGTGGGTTGCAGTCGGTCCCTGCAGAAAGATGCATTGAAGAAGTCCTAACCCCCGGTACCTATGAATTGGAAATACGGTATTTGCAGATGGAATCAAGTCAAGATCAGGTCATTAGGGTGGACCCTTATCCTACCTGATGGGTTTCTTTATAAAAAGGGGACATCTGGGCAGAGTGCAGTGGCTCACATCTGCAGTCCCAGCTACTCAGGAGGCTGAGGTAGGAGGATTGCTTGAGGTCAGGAGTTTGAGGCTGCGGTGAGCTATGATTGCGCCACTGCACTCCAGCCTGGGAGACAGAGCAAGACCCTGTCTCTAAAGTAAATAAATAAATAAACAAATAAATAATAAGAAAAGGAGAAACTTGGGCACAGAGACAGCCTTGCACAGAGGGAGAGGGTCATGTGAAATGGAGATGAAGGCGGAATTAGGGCGATGTGTCTACAAGACAAGGAACACCAAGGATTATTGGGAAACCACCAGAAGCTACGAGAGAGGCAAGAAGGGACTTCAGACCAGGTCTCAGAGGCACCATGGCCCATCTGACCTTGATGATCTGTGGACTCCTGGCCTCCTGAACTGCGAGAGAATAAACAGATTTGTTGTTTTCAGCTACTGTATTTGTGGTTCTTTGTTATGCAAGCTACAGGAAATAAAGGAAGTCACTCAGCTACTAAATGGCAGAGGGGGCCTCCAACCCTCCCACCTCTCTGCTTTTATCTCCTCCCCTTTTCCCTTGCTCACTCCGTTCCAGCCACCTGGCTTCCTTGCAGTTCCTCAGCCACGCCAAGCACAGTCCTACCTCAGGGCCCTTGCACAGGCTGTTCCCCCTGCCTGGAATGCTATTCCCTGAGACTGCTACATGGTTCCCCCTCACCTCCTTCAGGTTTTTTACTCAAATGCCACCTTCTGAGGGAGGTCTCCCCTGATGGCCCTTTACAATTGCATCCCTCATTTCTGGTCCCCACTTCCTGTTTCTTTTTTCCCTTTTGCATTTCACCACTTATACACTTTACTTATTTCTCTTGTTCTCTCGTCTTCCTGGCTGGAATGTCCATTCAACAAGGGCAAGGGGCTTTGTCCTTTTTGTTCCCTCCTGTATTCCTGTATTCCCAGCCCCCTAGGACAACATCTGGCACAGAGTTGGTGCTCAATAAGTGGTGTCTGTTGAATGACTGATTGAGAGTTGGGTCCAAGTTCCCTGCATAGCTCAGATTGTCAACCCCAAGCCAAGTTTCCTCCTGAATTCTCATCTGCACCATCCTCTCTGGGGAGTGGGCTTCTGCTGCCTGATTTTAGAGACACTTTTTCTCTTCCAGACTCATTCAATTATTCAGTTCCATATTCTGCATTCAACAATTCACAGGGAAGAAGTTGGTGGAAGGCTGGGTGCAGTTTTGGATTAGGAGATGGGCTTTCCCTGGTTTGGGGGTGGGGGTGGGTGGATTTTGTTCAGGAGCAAAATGAAAAGTACATTTTACAAGCACAAAGACTGGAGATGCCATGGCTGTTCTACGATAATTCATCAGCAAAGATGGGGTCACAGATCTCCCCTCCTCGTTCTCATCTCCTCTTTGGCAGTTCAAGTTAAGGGAGGGATATGCACAAGTCTAGATTCAGGGAGGAGAGTGGAGGAGGATGGCTTGCTCATTTGTTGAATTCATTAATAATACTGGGAAGGATGTGCTCGAGAGATTGCCTTGTCTTTCTTCCAAGGGCTCAAAGAGTTCTGCTGCCTGGAACACTGTTTCCCATTAAAGCTGCCATCAAATATTTCCAGCAATATGGTGGGATGGTCCTTCCTGGTCCCTTTGGAGTTGGCTGAGGACATGCTAAGTGCTGGTCAATGAGGAGTGAGTGGAAATAGCCATCACTTTGGAGCCAGAGCAGTGAATTTTTAGTGTAGGACCTTCTGGCATTCCTTTTTCCCTTCTGGAAGAGCAAATGGCAATGTTCTAGGTGATTAGCTAGGTCCCAAGTGACTACACTGAACAGAGCCCCCCTTCTTCCCCACTGCCAACCTGCACTGGACATGTAGCATGAGCAGGAAATACATCTGTTGTTAAAAGTCATGGAGGTTTTGGGGATGTTTGTTACTGCAGCATAACTTGGCTGCCCTGACCAATACATCTTTCTAATTAATTTTTTATATTTTGTAGAGAGGGGTCTCTGTGTTGCCCAGGCTGATCTTGAACTCCTGGAGTCAAGTGATCCTCCTGCCTCAGCCTCCCAAAGTGCTGGGATTACAGGCATGAACCACTACACCCAGCCAGATTGATACAGTTTGATATCTCCATAGTTTGCTCCTTCACCTCTTTTTTTTTTTTTTTCAGATGGAGTCTTGCTCTGTTGCCCAGCCTGGAGTGCAATGGTGTGATCTCAGCACACTGCAGCCTCTACCTCCTGGGTCCAAGCAATTCTCTGCCTCAGCCTCCTGAGTAGCTGGGATTACAGGCACCCACCACCATGTCCAGCTAATTTTTGTATTTTTTAAAATAGAGACAAGATTTCACCATGTTGATCAGGCTGGTCTCGAACTCCTGACCTCAGGTGATCCACCTGCTTCGGCCTCCCAAACTGCTGGCATTACAGGCATGAGCCCCTGCACCCAGCCTCCTTCTGGTCTTTCTTAAATGCCAACTTCTGATTGACTCTTTTATGGATCCCATGAGGCAGGTGAGAAAGTGTCTGTCTCCTGCATGTCTGATGGAGAACATACATTCTTCTCATCAGCACCTGGACATTTTCCAAGATAGACCGCATGTTAGGCCACAAAACAAGTCTCAACAAATTCTAAAATACTGGAATTCTGTCAAGTATCTTCTTGGACTACCCTGGGGTAAAACTAGAAATGAATACCAGGAAAAATTCAGAAACGATGGAAATATATGGCTATTAAACAACATGCTCCTGAATGACCATTGGGTCAGTGAAGAAATTAAGATGGAAATTTAAAAACTTTTTGAAACGAATGAAAATACAGACACAACACACCAATACCTGTGAGATGCAGCAGAAGCAGTGCTGAGGGAAGTTTACACTTGATCTTAGCTAAAGGGCCAAGAAGCAATTAAGAGGGAAGTGTATAGCATCAGATATCTACATCACAAAAAGTAGAGGCCGGATGTGGTGGCTCACGCCTGTCATCCCAGCACTTTAGGGGGCTGAGGCAGGAGGATCTCTTGAGCTAGGGGTTTGAGACCAGCCTGGGCAACACAGTGAGACCCCTGTCTCTAAAAAATAAAAATAAAAAAAATTAGCTGGGTGTGGTGCTGTGTACCAGTCGTCCCAGCTACTGAGGATGCTGAAGTGAGAGGTTCGCTTGAGCCCAGGAGGCAGAGGTTGCAGTGAACCAAGATCACGCCACTGTACTCCAACCTGGGCACCACAGTGAGACTGTCTCAAAAAAGTAAAAAAACCAAACAAACAAAAAACTACAAATTAAGAACCCAACACGTACCTCAAGGAGCCAGAAAAGCAAGAACAAACCAAACCCAAAGTTAGCAGAAGAAAGGTCAAGTTCAAGATCACAATCAGTCAATTATTTCCGTTCTCTGAACCTCTGCCTGGAGCAACTCTGCCTTTAGGTCTTTGCTTGGCCAATTTCTTCTTATCACTCAACCCTTAGATCCACTGTGGCCCCGTCAGAGAAGCCTTCTTGGACCTCTCAGTCAAAAGGACTTGCCCCTTCCTGCAGCTCAGCCAGACATCTCATTCTCTTCCCAGCACGTTCCACTGTCTGAATCATCTTGTCAACTTATGCACTTCAAGATTGTCATCTTGAACATCAGCTCCTCGACGGTAGAGATTTTCCTGTCT